>NC_133330.1:5117924-5395583 GCF_042186555.1 Aquarana catesbeiana | reverse complement strand
TGAGAGGACTGGGGAGACACGACTGAGAGTACTGGGGAGACATGACTGAGAGGACTGGGGAGACATGACTGAGAGGACTGGGGAGACATGACTGAGAGGACTGGGGAGACATGACTGAGAGGACTGGGGAGACATGACTGAGAGGACTGGGGAGCCACGCCTGAGAGATAAAGTGAAAGGAATACTGCGCTGTGAACCTGCAACCTAGCAACCAGCACAGCTTGTAGACAAAAAGCAAAAACTGTGAATAAATAAATAAGTGCAGCACTAAGTCCTGCATGCCTCCCCAGTCTTCTCAGGCGTAAATTTGAATATTCGAAAATTCATAAATTTGTAAACTTGTAAATTCGGAAATTCCAAAATACAAAATCTCGAAAATCTGAAAATTCCAAAATTTTGAAAATTCGGAAATTCGAAAATAAACAAAAATTCAAAAGAATAAAGAAAATCTGAAAATCTGAAATAATAACTAACTAATAATAATAACTAATAAACTATAGGTATTGGAATTTCCTTTCAAATTTGTCTGTTAGTGAATGTAACGAATACCAATTTATCTGAAGTTATGAATTATCCGAAATAACGAATGTCACATCTAAACAAATGGAACGTAACAAATTAATAATAATAAAAGCTTTTTTTAAATTATTCTTATTTATTCATTTGTTCCGTTACATTTGTTTAGATGCGACATTCGTTATTTCGGATAATTCGTAACTTTGGATAAATTTGTATAAATTCCAATACCTATAATTTAATAGTTAGTTATTAGTTAGTTATTGTTTCGAATTTCGGGATTTTCGAATTTACGAATGTTCGAATGATCTGAAAAATGAAAAAAAAACAAACAAATGAAACGAAAATGAAAACAATTTTTTTTCCAGCTGTGCACATGTCTAATGGGGACCCCCAAAAGGTTCTCCGAAATACATATCAGATGTATGTTGGGGGGGAGGGGGGGTTCCATGCCCCCCCCCCCAAAAAAAAAACAAAGCTGGCGGGGAAATGTCATTTACCAGCAATTTAAACAACAACGTCGGTGTAAGTTGTATACATTGTAGAGATGTGCCACTTCACAGGCGGGGGTCAGGGGACCCCCCAATCATGTCATTTAAAGGGATTTTGAATTTATAATGTTTCACTTTAAGTGTTATTAAAATCACTGAGTCCTGATAACCAGAATTTTAAAAAACTGTAATAAAAAGTTTTTAGCTTTGATTCTGGTCTCAATGGCAGTGCCCAGCCTCTCCCCCACCCCCTCCCCAACCCCCCCCCCCCCACATGGCATTTGTTTGACAATCTCTTATTCTAGAAAATTGACAGAACTGTTCCTAAAGTGTCAATAAACCCCCACATAAAAAACAAAAAACAAAAAAAAAAAAACAATGAATAAATGGTGTATTCCATGCGGTTCATACTCACTCATCACTATGAGATTCCTTTTCTGTATTCTGCAAAAATCCTAGTTGATCCTGCTGCTCTCTATCGCCCCCTCCTGTCCATGTCCCCACTATAGTTAGTGATTTTGCAGAGCCAGGTTGGCAGCTCTGCACATGCTCAGTTCTCAGTGAGCATTTCATCCCTGACACATCTGAGCAGCCTCATGTGACTATAGAGTCACACATGTGGGCGTATACATAATGACAGGCCACTCCCTTCCTCCTCCTCCATGCCAACTAACCAGCTAAACACAATGGGGGGATATCACATGTAGATTAATGGAGGCTTCACCTCCCTCTTATTCTTAGACATAGGATAGAGGGGGCGGGACACAGCCTGTGACTGGCAGAAATCCGCCTCACACCACGTTATTTCCAAAAAATAATAAAGATTTCATTTCAAATATATATTTGTATGACAATTCATTGATATTATTTATTTATCTTTACTCTGTATTCCAATTACCGTTTTTTTGTTTTTTTTTAATCTTTTTATGTGACCAGCAGCAGAGGACTAGAAGCTCCTCCTGCTCATGTTTCCCTGCAGACAGGCTGGGAGAGAGCCTGGTCATGTGACAGATGGATATGGAGAGAGCCGGGTCATGTGACAGCTGTATATGGGGGAGATCCGGGTCATGTGACAGCTGTATATGGAGAGAGTCGGGTCATGTGACAGCTGTATATGGGAGAGAGCCGGGTCATGTGACAGCTGTATATGGAGAGAGTCGGGTCATGTGACAGCTGTATATGGAGAGAGTCGGGTCATGTGACAGCTGTATATGGAGAGAGCCGGGTCATGTGACAGCTGTATATGGAGAGAGTCGGGTCATGTGACAGATGTATATGGAGAGAGTCGGGTCATGTGACAGCTGTATATGGAGAGAGCCGGGTCATGTGACAGATGTATATGGAGAGAGTCGGGTCATGTGACAGCTGTATATGGAGAGAGTCGGGTCATGTGACAGCTGTATATGGAGAGAGCCGGGTCATGTGACAGCTGGATATGGGAGAGAGCCGGGTCATGTGACAGCTGGATATGGGAGAGAGCCGGGTCATGTGACAGCTGTATATGGAGAGAGTCGGGTCATGTGACAGCTGGATATGGAGAGAGTCGGGTCATGTGACAGCTGGATATGGAGAGAGCCCGGTCATGTGACAGCTGTATATGGAGAGAGTCGGGTCATGTGACAGCTGTATATGGAGAGAGTCGGGTCATGTGACAGCTGTATATGGAGAGAGCCGGGTCATGTAACAGCTGGATATGGAGAGAGTCGGGTCATGTGACAGCTGTATATGGAGAGAGTCGGGTCATGTGACAGCTGTATATGGAGAGAGCCGGGTCATGTGACAGCTGTATATGGAGAGAGCCGGGTCATGTCACAGCTGTATATGGAGAGAGTCGGGTCATGTGACAGCTGGATATGGAGAGAGCTGGGTCATGTGACAGCTGTATATGGAGAGAGTCGGGTCATGTGACAGCTGTATATGGAGAGAGCCCGGTCATGTGACAGCTGTATATGGAGAGAGCCGGGTCATGTCACAGCTGTATATGGAGAGAGTCGGGTCATGTGACAGCTGGATATGGAGAGAGTCGGGTCATGTGACAGCTGGATTTGGAGAGAGCTGGGTCATGTGACAGCTGTATATGGAGAGAGTCGGGTCATGTGACAGCTGTATATGGAGAGAGCCCGGTCATGTGACAGCTGTATATGGAGAGAGCCGGGTCATGTCACAGCTGTATATGGAGAGAGTCGGGTCATGTGACAGCTGGATATGGAGAGAGTCGGGTCATGTGACAGCTGGATTTGGAGAGAGCTGGGTCATGTGACAGCTGTATATGGAGAGAGTCGGGTCATGTGACAGCTGTATATGGAGAGAGCCGGTCATGTGACAGCTGTATATGGAGAGAGCCGGGTCATGTGACAGCTGGATATGGAGAGAGCCGGGTCATGTGACAGCTGTATATGGAGAGAGTCGGGTCATGTGACAGCTGTATATGGAGAGAGTCGGGTCATGTGACAGCTGTATATGGAGAGAGCCGGGTCATGTGACAGCTGTATATGGAGAGAGCCGGGTCATGTGACAGCTGTATATGGAGAGAGCCGGGTCATGTGACAGCTGTATATGGAGAGAGTCGGGTCATGTGACAGCTGTATATGGAGAGAGCCGGGTCATGTGACAGCTGTATATGGAGAGAGTCGGGTCATGTGACAGCTGTATATGGAGAGAGTCGGGTCATGTGACAGCTGTATATGGAGAGAGCCGGGTCATGTGACAGCTGTATATGGAGAGAGTCGGGTCATGTGACAGCTGTATATGGAGAGAGTCGGGTCATGTGACAGCTGTATATGGAGAGAGTCGGGTCATGTGACAGCTAAATATGGGAGAGAGCCGGGTCATGTGACAGCTGTATATGGAGAGAGTCGGGTCATGTGACAGATGGATATGGATAGAGTCGGGTCATGTGACAGCTGTATATGGAGAGAGCCGGGTCATGTGACAGCTGGATATGGGAGAGAGCCGGGTCATGTGACAGCTGGATATGGGAGAGAGTCGGGTCATGTGACAGCTGGATATGGAGAGAGTCGGGTCATGTGACAGCTGGATATGGAGAGAGTCGGGTCATGTGACAGCTGGATATGGGAGAGAGCCGGGTCATGTGACAGCTGGATATGGAGAGAGTCGGGTCATGTGACAGCTGGATATGGAGAGAGTCGGGTCATGTGACAGCTGGATATGGAGAGAGTCGGGTCATGTGACAGCTGGATATGGAGAGAGTCGGGTCATGTGACAGCTGTATATGGAGAGAGTCGGGTCATGTGACAGCTGTATATGGAGAGAGTCGGGTCATGTGACAGCTGTATATGGAGAGAGCCGGGTCATGTGACAGCTGTATATGGAGAGAGCCGGGTCATGTGACAGCTGTATATGGAGAGAGCCGGGTCATGTGACAGCTGTATATGGAGAGAGTCGGGTCATGTGACAGCTGTATATGGAGAGAGTCGGGTCATGTGACAGCTGTATATGGAGAGAGCCGGGTCATGTGACAGCTGGATATGGAGAGAGTCGGGTCATGTGACAGCTGTATATGGAGAGAGTCGGGTCATGTGACAGCTGGATATGGAGAGAGTCGGGTCATGTGACAGCTGGATATGGAGAGAGTCGGGTCATGTGACAGCTGGATATGGAGAGAGTCGGGTCATGTGACAGCTGGATATGGAGAGAGTCGGGTCATGTGACAGCTGGATATGGAGAGAGTCGGGTCATGTGACAGCTGGATATGGAGAGAGTCGGGTCATGTGACAGCTGGATATGGGAGAGAGCCGGGTCATGTGACAGCTGGATATGGAGAGAGTCGGGTCATGTGACAGCTGGATATGGAGAGAGTCGGGTCATGTGACAGCTGGATATGGAGAGAGTCGGGTCATGTGACAGCTGGATATGGGAGAGAGCCGGGTCATGTGACAGCTGGATATGGAGAGAGCCGGGTCATGTGACAGCTGGATATGGGAGAGAGCCGGGTCATGTGACAGCTGTACATGGAGAGAGTCGGGTCATGTGACAGCTGTATATGGGAGAGAGCCGGGTCATGTGACAGCTGTACATGGAGAGAGTCGGGTCATGTGACAGATGGATATGGATAGAGTCGGGTCATGTGACAGCTGTATATGGAGAGAGCCGGGTCATGTGACAGCTGTATATGGGAGAGCCGGGTCATGTGACAGCTGTATATGGGAGAGCCGGGTCATGTGACAGCTGTATATGGGAGAGTCGGGTCATGTGACAGCTGTATATGGGAGAGCCGGGTCATGTGACAGCTGTATATGGAGAGAGCCGGGTCATGTGACAGCTGTATATGGGAGAGCCGGGTCATGTGACAGCTGTATATGGGAGAGCCGGGTCATGTGACAGCTGTATATGGGAGAGCCGGGTCATGTGACAGCTGTATATGGGAGAGCCGGGTCATGTGACAGCTGTATATGGAGAGAGCCGGGTCATGTGACAGCTGTATATGGGAGAGCCGGGTCATGTGACAGCTGTATATGGGAGAGCCGGGTCATGTGACAGCTGTATATGGAGAGAGTCGGGTCATGTGACAGCTGTATATGGGAGAGTCGGGTCATGTGACAGCTGGAGATCCATTAGGAAAAAAGGGACTTAAATTATTTTTTTAATTAAAATAATTACAGATCCGTCACCCCCATAGCAGGGGCGATGTACAATGTTTAGTATCACTTTATCGTTCGGCTCCCAGTGACATTCGCTCACCCCGTGTCCCCGCCCATCAATGACCCCTAGGGGGGGGGGGAAGGAAACTTTAAGCAATAAAACAGAAAGTTAAACATGAATAATCTCGCGGCCCGCACATGCCGCACGCCGTTACGCTCGGCCTCTTCTGGAATGATCGCTCGCTAATCTTATCTCTATGAAGAATGCGGGTTTTCAGCACAGATTAGGATTTTTTCAGGCTCTGAAAATCAGGAATTTAGTGAATAAGGAGGAAAGATAAGAGGGGAGGGTTTGTTTGTTACCGGCAGTCCTCGGAAGCGTCGAGCGCCATGTTCTCGCATTCTCCGTGGTCGATGGACCATTGCTGACCGGCGGCGCAACACGACTCAACCAGATCCTTAGATGAACCTACAGAGGAGAAAAAAAAATTTGTTTAAGATCAATTCCGGGAACAAAAAACGATACATAATATCATTTAAAGCAGAACTCAAAATGTTTCATTTTTTTTATCTCTAGAAAAAGTAAGAACATGTTAAACTACACTGTATGACCAGAAGTATTGGGACACCTGCCTTTCCATGCACATGAACTTTAATGACATCCCAGTCTTATGCTGGCCATACACTATACGAAAAATCGGCCGAAAAATCGTTCGTATAGACACTTCGTTTGTTTTTCGGCAAGTTAATGGGCACAAATCGATAATCGTTTGTGACGTTTTTGTGGGAAAAAAACGAACGGGATGTTTGGAAAATTTCTGCCAAACGTACGATAAATTGCAAGGTTAATGTGTTTCCTGTCCGAACTGTCTGCATTAGGTATATGTAAAAAAACGAACAAAAAATTATTTATTCATGTCCACTGAACAATTTATCGGTCATTATATGATGGCACGATCGTTTGCGGTCACGGTCGAACGTTCGTTTTTCAAAAATGGGTTCGGCCGATTTTCTGTATAGTGTATGGCCAGCATTAGTCCGTAGGGTTCAATATTGAGTTGGCTCCGCCCTTTACAGCTATAACAGCTTCAACTCTTCTGGGAAGGCCGTCCACAAGGTTTAGGAGGGTGTCTATGGGAATATTTGACCATTCTTCCAGAAGAGCATTTGTGAGGTCAGGCACTGATGTTGGATGAGAAGGCCTGGCTCGCAGTCTCCGCTTTAATTCATCCCAAAGGTGTTCTATGGGGTTGAGGTCAGGACTCTGTGCAGGCCAGTCAAGTTCCTCCACCCCAAACTCACTCATCCATGTCTTTATGGACCTTGTTTTGTGCACTGCTCCAAATCATTTGGTGGAGGGGGGATTATGGTGTGTGTGTGTGGGGGGGGGTTGCAGACAACAATGGTGATTCTTCATGTTCATTCTCTAGGTCAGTGGTCATCAACCCTGTCCTCAGGGCCCACTAACAGGCCAGGTTTTATGTATTACCTTGGGGGGGAGATGAAGACTAGAATACTGCAATCACTGAGCAGCAAGTGATATCACCTGTGATGTATTTCAGTTATCTTGCCAACCTGGCCTGTTGGTGGGTCCTGATGACTGGAGTTGATGACCACTGACTTAGGAGGTGGACAGCCATTGTGGCTCAATCATACTCATCCTCCAGGTAGACAGCCATTGTGGTTCTTTATGTTCAAGGGGTAGATGATGCTGGATGTCCCCCAGCCAGGAAATTGGGCGGGGCTCTGTCTGACTTGCTGCGGCTTCTAATGCATATTGTGAAAAGCTCACAGTGTGCAGTGAAATCAGAGGAAGCCATTTCAGTCCAGAAGAGGAGCCGGTACACCTGTGCAAGACTTAAGGGGAGGCTGGAGGGAGGATTGGAGGCTGGAGGGAGGATTTAATAAGTTTCTTTATTCTGAAATCACATGTTAAAGCTTATATGAGATTCCAGTGATAAGGTTTATGTATATTTGGAGGTGTTGAAGGTCGGCAACATTTGGAGCTAGGTCGTGTGTTCCAACCACCCCGATATAAAGTTCAGGACTGGATCACGTATATAAAGTTCAGGACTGGATCACGTATATAAAGTTCAGGACTGGATCACCTATATAAAGTTCAGGACTGGATCACCTATATAAAGTTCAGGACTGGATCACCTATATAAAGTTCAGGACTGGATCACCTATATAAAGTTCAGGACTGGATCACGTATATAAAGTTCAGGACTGGATCACCTATATAAAGTTCAGGACTGGATCACCTATATAAAGTTCAGGACTGGATCACCTATATAAAGTTCAGGACTGGATCACCTATATAAAGTTCAGGACTGGATCACCTATATAAAGTTCAGGACTGGATCACGTATATAAAGTTCAGGACTGGATCACCTATATAAAGTTCAGGACTGGATCACCTATATAAAGTTCAGGACTGGATCACGTATATAAAGTTCAGGACTGGATCACGTATATAAAGTTCAGGACTGGATCACCTATATAAAGTTCAGGACTGGATCACCTATATAAAGTTCAGGACTGGATCACGTATATAAAGTTCAGGACTGGATCACGTATATAAAGTTCAGGACTGGATCACGTATATAAAGTTCAGGACTGGATCACGTATATAAAGTTCAGGACTGGATCACCTATATAAAGTTCAGGACTGGATCACCTATATAAAGTTCAGGACTGGATCACCTATATAAAGTTCAGGACTGGATCACCTATATAAAGTTCAGGACTGGATCACGTATATAAAGTTCAGGACTATGATCCTTTATATAAGGTTCAGGAGGGTTTTATGAAAGGAATGGGGTTTTCAGAAAGGACTCTGACTTGTTTTTTGAGTGCGCCGGGTCCACGCCGAGCCGTTCGCTTGGAAGCAAAGTGCTGGAGCGCAACCGCCAGGCGTGCCAAGACTGCCACTTCACACGCGGTAATCCGAGCTCCGAGCCGGGAAGAATGACTCAGAAACTGAGACAAGGGAAATAATTCTGCAGCTTCTATTAGAAGGAGTTGGCAGGTCTTCCAGGGGTGATGTTAAAATTTAAGGGGCAGTTATTGGGCAATTTCCGTACTCCGCCCGGCGTCATCGCTCGGTACAAACTCCGTCAGTGGCTCGCACCTTCTTCCAGTACATTTGGTATTGTGATGTTGTCACACCCGAGGAAAACAACGGAAACTTTTGTCAATGTTCAGTGCTGAGGATGTTTGTATGGAGGAGTCACGATGGAAACACTTGGGATCTTTTGTGAAGAATTTTCACAGGTGGGGGACATCTCTCTGCCAGGGAGGGGCAGGTCCGATTACATGCACTGTGCCATCTGAGAAAGCACGGAAAAGCTTATATCTCCCAGCACTAAGCTCCGCCCCTGGCGCTAAACCCTAAACCCATGGTATCATCCAAAACAGTGCAGGTGTATAGAATGTCTGTAAAGTACTTTTTTGTAGGTCTGTGGGCTTGTTTTGGGGGGGGGATGGCATTTATGGCTGTAAAACAGGTGCATTATTGCCTCTCCACCACCTGTAAAATGCCTCTGAAAAGGGATCTGAACATGAGGCGTGGCAATCCTGTTGTACCTCTAAACCTAGTCTAACAGCAAACTCCTAACCGTGAGTGTAGGACCATTCCCACTCATGTAATGTGTGTGTGTGTAGCGCAGAAGCTGCTGGTGATGATGGGTCCTCTGTTCTGTCATGGCTCTTTTAACCAGTTCAGAAGAATCTGGTGTATACCCTGTGCATACAACCCCAATAGCGTGTGGGGCGTACATGTCTTTAGTATGGTGGGTACCCCTAGAGGTGGTGGACAGTACCTTGCGCTCGATAGTTAAAGTTGTCCAGCTCTTGGTGGGGCCCATCTTTAGGTGGTGCACTGTCCCCTTTGAGACCGTGTTTGGATGGTAGGAGATAGATTGCAAAGTAGGAGCAGTCTCTATTTAGACTAACACCATGTGTGGTGGGCATTTAGGATGTGTCGCTTAGCTCACCACTTCCTGGTCCCAATGGATTGGTGATCAGCAGTCCCTAATGATCAGGACCTGGTCCTTCACACAGACCGCGTTCTCTAAAACTTCTTAAAAAAGTGAAAACGGTGGACCATGCCTACACAGTGTATATCCGTGTAGACGCTTGTAGTTACCACCAGAGGGCACATGTGACAAGGTGACAACTCAGGAACACAATTTGGGGACAGGGGCAGAGCGTTGTCACCCTATGGCAGGAAGTGCCTGAACAAGGACCTCCATGGCGGGATCACCAGAGACCATTCTAATAACACCTGCAGATATAAGAAGCTTGAACATAACTCTTGGAATCCCATAAACAAGTTAAAGTTCCCATGAGATTTGTAAGATTGGATTTAGAAGTGGCAGGTCCTGTTATGAGTTGGACTCTGGATCCGACTTGTTCCTGTTATGATCAGAAATCCAATTATTTGTTTTTTTGGCCGCTGTGACTTTGCGAGATGTTTTCCTCAGCGTGCACGCTAGGTTGTGGTGGAACACATGAGAAATGATTTTCGGATGGAAGTGATTATCTCCGTCATTATCCGGAGAATTCTGACAGAGTTTTTGGAAGATTCTTTAAAGATTCCCTGAGCTGTCCAACTATGTGGGGAACATGGAGCGTTCTCGGTGTCAGTAAACAGGAGACACGAATATGAGGAGGAACAGGAGGAGAAGGAGGAGGCCACACCATCATTATTATAGTTATATTATCATTCCATGCTGGGGGAGGAGATGTACGGCAACGGGGGCCAAAACAGACCCCGCATCAAACATCACTACTGTTATAAGGGGAAGTCCCAGCAATAGAAATTGCGCTCTACAACTTGGAGAAACGTCATCGCTGGATTTGTTCTAAACATTTCATTGGTCATCTTTATCTTTAAAGCCCAACTGCAGGAATTGGAAAAAAAAAAATCTACCCTTGCCCTAGAAGTTGGTCTTCCACTTGGCTTTTCGGTGTTTATCACCCCTAGAAGAAAGGGATCACAGGCAGCCTGTCCAGGCTCAGAGATCATTTAAGGAAGAACTCCAGCCACACCTGTTTCTGTCCCATCTGATTCTGTCTCTGGTGCTTGGTGGAAAACTGTGCTACTCTGTTATTTTCTCCCCTCACCCTCACTGTGCGCCTCCAAATGAAGAGCAATGCAGTAGGCACAATGACTGCAGATATCACGTCTTCCAGAAGACCCATTGACTGCTTTAGAATTGCTTCCTGGGCTTCAGGGGGTGTCATTTACAGCTGTTGTGTCCCATGTGGTGCATACAACTTACACAGAGCCTGTTTCATCTCAGCTATTGTGTCCTATGTGATACTTAAACTGGTCATTGATGGACCAAAATTCAGCCGGTTTAGCAAGGACCCGCTGAACTCCAATACATTTATGGGCAGCACAGTGGTGTAGTGGATAGCACCTTTGCCTAGCAGCAAAAAGGCTTGCTGGTTCAAATCCCGACCACGACACCATCTACCTGGAGTTTGCATGTTCTCCCTGTGCCTGCGTGGGTTTCCTCCGGGTACTCCGGTTTCCTCCCACACTCCAAAGACATGCTGGGAGGTTAATTGGATCCTGTCTAAATTGTCCCTAGTATGTATGAATGTGAGTTGGGACCTTAGATTGTAAGCTCCTTGAGGGTAGGGACTGATGTGAATGTACAATGTATATGTAAAGCACTGTGTAAATTGACGGCGCTATATAAGTACCTATATTAATAATAATGGCTGTTCCTGTTCCGAAGGAGTTGCTCTAATCTTCTTGAACAAGACTGTTGGTAATTTTTTTTTCGTTTCGTGTATTCTGACAGCGGAGGAGTTCCCTCTTTCCAATATAATAATGTAATGGGGAGGATTCCTCACTTGTGTGGATGGGGGAATCTGTTTAGTTTTTTTTTTCAATCTCTCCATTGGCTGTTACTATGGCCAGTTCGGCGGGGAGCCGATTTCATCTGCTCTATTGTGTCCTACGTGGTGCAACCAACACACAGAGAGCCAGATTCACCTGGATGAGAAAGAGTTACGGGAGAATGTGGGGGGCGGTCCCAGCTGTGATGTCATCATGTACAATGCAGGACCACCACTCCTTCATTGTAAGGGAGGACACAGAGGGCCTGTCCACAACCCAGAGTGTCGGAGAAAATAGGAGAGTTGGGGGGGGGGGGGGTGTAAAATAAATCTATCTGCATTGTACTGGTACCCTAGACACAAACCGAGCATTTAACCTATGAAGTGCAGAGGGAGCCTCACCACCAGAGAAGTTCTTCCGTATTCCTGGAGTTCAGCTTTCATCGTGACAATTTCATGCTCCCAACTTTGTGGGAACAGTTTGGGGACGGCCCCTTCCTGTACATGACTGCCCACCAGTGCACAAAGCAAGGTCCATAAAGACATGGATGAGCGAGTTTGGGGCGGAGGAACTTGATTGGCCTGCACAGAGTCCTGACCTCAACCCGATAGAACACCTTCGGGATGAATTAGAGTGGAGACTGCGAGCCAGGCCTTCTCGTCCAACATCAGTGCCTGACCTCACAAATGCTCTTCTGGAAGAATGATCAAACATTCCCATAGACACCCTCCTAAACCTTGTGGACGGCCTTCCCAGAAGAGTTGAAGCTGTTATAGCTGCAAAGGGCGGAGCCAACTCAATATTGAACCCTCCGGACTAAGACTGGGATGTCATTAAAGGTCATGTGTGTGTAAAGGCAGGCGTCCCAATACTTTTGGTCATATAGTGTATCTTTCATAACTTCTGTTTTTCTCCCAGAAATAGGAATGGAGTCCGGCAGGAAAAGTATTTTGTGCCAACTGAGGGCCAATTGTGATAATATTTGTCTTATTCCAGATATTTGGGGGACGGGATTTGTGGGCTCACATTTTTGCTTTTTTTTTTTAATTATAAAGAATCTGGAATTGTTTTGCTGTACGGACCCGACGCCTCGGACTGACGGAGAACATATGAGACATTGTATCCAAGGACAGACATGTAACGTGTTCAGACATTGTGAGAACATATGAGACATTGTATCCAAGGACAGACATGTAACGTGTTCAGACATTGTGAGAACATATGATACATTGTATCCAAGGACAGACATGTAACGTGTTCAGACACTGTGAGAACATATGAGACATTGTATCCAAGGACAGACATGTAACGTGTTCAGACACTGTGAGAACATATGAGACATTGTATCCAAGGACAGACATGTAACGTGTTCAGACATCGTGAGAACATATGAGACATTGTATCCAAGGACAGACATGTAACGTGTTCAGACATCGTGAGAACATATGATACATTGTATCCAAGGACAGACATGTAACGTGTTCAGACATTGTGAGAACATATGAGACATTGTATCCAAGGACAGACATGTAACGTGTTCAGACATTGTGAGAACATATGATACATTGTATCCAAGGACAGACATGTAACGTGTTCAGACACTGTGAGAACATATGATACATTGTATCCAAGGACAGACATGTAACGTGTTCAGACATTGTGAGAACATATGATACATTGTATCCAAGGACAGACATGTAACGTGTTCAGACATTGTGAGAACATATGATACATTGTATCCAAGGACAGACATGTAACGTGTTCAGACATTGTGAGAACATATGATACATTGTATCCAAGGACAGACATGTAACGTGTTCAGACACTGTGAGAACATATGATACATTGTATCCAAGGACAGACATGTAACGTGTTCAGACATTGTGAGAACATATGAGACATTGTATCCAAGGACAGACATGTAACGTGTTCAGACATTGTGAGAACATATGATACATTGTATCCAAGGACAGACATGTAACGTGTTCAGACATTGTGAGAACATATGATACATTGTATCCAAGGACAGACATGTAACGTGTTCAGACATTGTGAGAACATATGATACATTGTATCCAAGGACAGACATGTAACGTGTTCAGACATCGTGAGAACATATGATACGTTGTATCCAAGGACAGACATGTAACGTGTTGAGACATCGTGAGAACATATGATACATTGTATCCAAGGACAGACATGTAACGTGTTCAGACATTGTGAGACATTCCAGGGACGAGGCTCCCTTCCTGTGATAAGGGAAGGAGTACAAAGCATGGGGGGTGGGGGTGCCTACAGGGGGGTCATTATCTACTGGAGATAAGGGGTTCTTATCTGTCACATAGGAAAGAAATTCACAACACAAATTCCAGAAAGAAGAAAATAAAACAAAATCTACATTTCTTTCCAGAGTAAAACGCGTCGCCCGATGCGATTAAGGGAAAGTTTAACGTGTTCTCACCGAGCCCCCCACCGGGATCTTTATTACAGAGATTACTTTAAAGACATTTCTATATGAATTATGATGGACGCCTGCCTTTACACACACATGAACTTTAATGACATCCCAGTCTTAGTCCGTAGTCTCCACTCTAATTCATCCCAAAGGTGTTCTATGGGGTTGAGGTCAGGATTCTGTGCAGGACAGTCAAGTTCCTCCACCCCAAACTCGCTCATCCATGTCTTTATGGACCTTGCTTTGTGCACTGGTGGGCAGTCATGTTGGAACAGGAAGGGGCCGGCCCCAAACTCCTCCCACAAAGTTGGGAGCATGAAATTGTCCAAAATGTCTTGGTATGCCGACTACTTAAGAATTCCCTTAACTGGAACTAAGGGGCCAAGCCCAACTCCTGAAAAACACCCCCCACACCATAATCCCCCCTCCACCAAATGATTTGGACCAGTGCACAAAGCAAGTTCTATAAAGACATGGAGTTTGGGGTGGAGGAATTTGACTGGCCTGCACAGAGTCCTGACCTCAACCCCATAGAACACCTTTGGGATGAATTAGTGTGGAGACTATGAGCCAGGCCTTCTCATCCAACATCAGTGCCTGACCTCACAAATGCTCTTCTGGAAGAATGGTCAAACATTCCCATAGACACCCTCCTAAACCTTGTGGACGGCCTTCCCAGAAGAGTTGAAGCTGTTATAGCTGCAAAGGGCGGAGCCAACCCAATATTGAACCCTCCGGACTAAGACTGGGATGTCATTAAAGGTCATGTGTGTGTAAAGGCAGGCGTCCCAATACTTTTGGTAATATAGTGTTTATCTCTACCCTAAAGGAGCTTACAATCTAAGTGTCCCTGACTCACATTTACATACATAGGGCCAATTTTGACAGGAGCCAATTCACCGAACATCATGCCTTTGGTGTGTGGGAGGAAACCGGAGTAAACCCGCACAGGGAGAACTTGCAAACACCATGCAGGGAGTGCCATGAATGGGAGTTGAACCAATGACCTTAGTACTGCCGGGTGGAATTACTAACCACTTAGCCACAACGCTGCCCAATTCATAGGATCCCTTGAGGCTTCCTCAATGAATGAAAAGCATTCTCTGATTTGACAAGCCGGAGGGGTGGGGGGCGGTAAAGTCACAAACTCCACCTCATCCAATCAGAGAATGCTTTGCACTCATTGAAAAAAATGCTGCGGGAGGTTGGCAACCCTGGTGACCTCCGGTGGTTACTCTGCGGCAGGGCAGCCACTTGGCACAGGACTCGGGGGGACCCCACCAATCACTGTATTAGGGGCAACTAATACAATGATTCTTCTCCTTCACAGCGACTCCATAGACATAGAATATGCATGTTTACCTGTACATTGGCCCAGGTCCGACGGATGGAAACATGAAATACAATACCTGGAGTTCAAACTTTAAGCGGTACATCGAAAAATTTACCTTTGTTTAACTCCTCCTGATCAATAGTAGGGCACGCTCTGTGCCTAGGCACTCCTATTCTGTATCCTGATAGCTGGATATCTGCAGCATAAGATCACCTGCTTCCTCTAAATTCTAGTCTCAGGAGATTTGGTGAGATCACTGCTGTGCTGCTCACTGTTCTCCTGGCTGGAGGGGAAGCTGTACCTGAGGAGCCGCAGTGCAAGGATCTCCCTGCTGCTGCTTCATCCATTCTGTGGATCTGTGCTTCCTCCATCTCTATCATAACCCCACCGTTCATAAGATTACCAGCCATGGGGGGGGGGGGGGGTCGCAACTCTGGCTTAAGGAAGAAAAGCCCTGCTCCCCTACCAAGATGGCTGCCTCTACACAGAGACACAGTGCAGAATGAGGTATGGTAAGTCAGTCATGGGGAAAAGATTAGCTGCAGGGAGACTATAGGCAAAAATATTGCTAGTCCTTTCCCCCCCTACTCATGTTACATAGTTAGGTTGAAAAGACACAAGTCCATCTAGTTCAACCATATAAATAAATAAATAAATAAATGTTTTTGGACATAAATAAATAAATAAATGTTTTTGGACATAAATAAATAAATAAATAAATGTTTTTGGACATAAATAAATAAATAAATAAATAAATAAATAAATAAATAAATAAATGTTTTTGAACGTAAATAAATAAATAAATAAATAAATAAATGATTTTGGACATAAATAAATAAATAAATGTTTTTGGACATAAATAAATAAATAAATAAAAGATTTTGGACACAGTCTCCACAGTAGAGGTCCTCTTTTAATATAATGTTTTGTAGACCAACCACTAGTCACTCTTCATAAAAGAAAGTCATTTTTAATTAATATATATTTTATATTATATTATTATTATTTTTTACTTTATATATATATTTTTTATATTATATATATATATATATATATATATATATATATATATATATATATATATATATATATATATATATATATATATATAATATATGGTATATATTTATTTTACATTATTTCTGTATAGAGGGGTCACCTTATATCAGAGTGCCCAGGGCCATTTTGCCCCCTTATAAATCCAGAACTGCTTGTGGGGTCTATTAGTGCCTCTCGGAGAGTATTTGATGTGCAGTACCAGGTTTTACCTGTACAGGTGCTGTAGGCAAAAAATCTATATGCATGGGGTGCTGTCCTGGTAGGACAGGAGAGGTGTGATAGAGAAGCACCCCATGGTGTTGCTACACGAAGGGCTGTCATGCATGGGTTCACATTTAAATTTCTTGTTTAAATTCTGTTTAAAAAAAAAAAAAAAAATCTGTTTAAAAAAACAAAATAAATCAAAGCATCTTACCGTCGTATGATCTTGAATGATTTAAAACGTCCTTTGGAGCCCCGCCTTCGCTCAGCAATTTCGGAAGCAGAACTTGTGGCCCCATGGAGGGACTCGGGCTAAGAGGGACAGACGCTGTTGTTGGTTTCTCGGTTTCTGGGAGCACGGTTCCTTCGTTCTCCATTTTGGGGGAATTGGTTTTATTTTCCGATGGACTCGGGTCCTCTGTGCTGTTTATTTGTGGCGCTGATTTCGGAGTCTCTCCTTTTGCAGTAGTCTTTACCATAGTCGGGGCCGTGCTTGGCTTTGTTGGATGTTCTACGGTTGTCAGAGTTGGACTTGTTGGCTTTTGAAGCTCCTTCTTGGTTGGCTGAGCTGTGGTCTCGGGTAAGACTTTAGCAGTGGTGGCCTTGGGTGTGCTTGGTGTCAGAGTGCTGGCTATCTGGGTAGTCTGGACGTTGAGGGTGGTTCTTTCAGGTTGGGTGGAGAGATGCATCTCATTCACCGTTGTCAGCTCCACCAACAGTGGTGGTAAAGTGGGTGTAGGTGGAGGTTCAACATCAATGAGTTCGTCAATATCTTCCCCATAATCTGCCATGGAGCGAACCTGCAGGGCGTTCCTTTTGTAGTTGTTGTTCCTTTCCATGATCTCACTGTTGATGGGCTCCTCTTGTTCATGACTGTAGGGGTAGTCATATTGTCTCTCTGGGTCACTTTCCGTCATGTCCATGGGTTGGGTGCTGTTGTCACCATCTGAGATGCAGTGGGGAAGAGTGTAGCACATCAGTTCTCCTCCGGTATTGGGACAGTGGCAAACCTTGCACTCTGATATGTGAAAGGTGTGCCCGGCCTCGTACTTTTCTCCTCCATGAATGCACCCAATTCGTCCACACTGAATACAACTATCTGCTGGCTGAATTATGTCAATGCAATTTGGGGGCAGCTCGGGGCAAGGGATAAAGTCGCAGCTAATCCTACCACCGCCAGGTGGGCAGGAACACTCTGTGCTTCCAAAATCGACAAAGTAGGACTCTCCTTCGGGCACTTTGCCGTCTTTGAAGCCAACACTCACACAGTCGTAAAACTGGTAGCCCTCGCAGGTGCATCCAAACTGCACGCATTTCGGGCAACAAGAACCCTCCTCGAGCACTTTTTCATTGCAGTTCACCAGAGGCTCACACACAACGCCTTTGCAGTCTTGTTGAGCCAGGGATAAGCCCACATACAAGAGAAGGACAGCGGTGGTCAGATGTTCCAGTTGGACGATTCTAGATATCTTGGAAGCCATGCTGAACTGGTATGACCATCAGCACAATGGTGACTGGCTGGAAGCAGAAAATGCCTATGGAGAATAAAAAAAGGCACCAAGTTGAAGCAGCTTTTAAATATTTGAAATAAAAGAACAAATTACTCCTCCACATACAAAGTTTTAGTTCACCCAAAAATTCTATGTTAGTGTTTGATACTGTAGATAGATACCGGAGAGCTGAACCATCTGATAGTGTCCTACTTCTCTCTAACTGAGGTGTATGTGTGCCATCGCCAGACTGGTAGAAGCAAAGAATTAGTACCGTTGGATGTAAATTCGAGCCCTCCCTTAAAGGGGCTGACAAGGAATGAACATGTAATATAATTGGACCTTCTTCTGGTCCCGGGCTGCTGCCTCTCTGATAGCCTCAAAGAGAAAACTCACTCGGTAACAAAGTCTTTACGACAGCACCAGGGATATACAGTATAAAGGGCCACAAAGGTTGAGGGGTAGAGCCAGCCCTCCTGTATGTCCCCGGGGCAGAGAGTGGAATCTTTAAATACCTTTGGGCTCATATGCAGTATCCCCATGGACCATGACGCCCAGCAATTCAATGGAAGTTCCCTGAGCCCCATCAGTTCTGCAGCAGGAGCTTGGGATAAATAGGGGACTATTTACTCCTTTTTTACAGTGCAGGTGGAGTAATCCTGTTTCCTGACAATTACATTTAAGTTCTGCCTACTGGATACCAGGATTGTGGACCTCAATCCAGAACCTACCCCCCCACCCAAAAGCAACAGGTCAAGCCTGAAGAAGTGGAGGTACATTCCCTTGAAACGCGTTGGTTTGCTGTACATGTTTTACCTTTTCAATAAACGTTTTGTGAACCCAACACCAAGAATTGCATGTTTCTGGACATAGGGCGCCCCTTCCCTCTCACCTAAGTCTTCTCACTGACAGCTCACGGTTAACTACTGATGATCAGCAGCCGTCAGGATGGGCTCCTGTTGACATCTTTGGGCAGTCCAGGAAAGGGGTGGGGAACGAGTGAGCAGCCCTCCCTCTTGGCCAAATGCCTTCAACATAAGGGGGCACTATGTCGATCACCACGCCAAACCCCCCCCCCAGCAAAGCACCTTGTCCCTATGTTGATGAGGACAAGGGCATCTTCCCCAGAACTCTGGCCTGGTGGTAGTTGGGGTGCGGTGGGTTGCTTATCAGAATCTGGAAGCCCCTTTACGAAGGGGACCTGGTATAGATTCGGGGGGTGCCCCCATACTATTTTTTTTCCATGCCAGCTCTTTTGTTTACATTCTGCTGACAGCGGGGAATACTCTTTGTTGTTAGGACAACTTGCAGGTGTCGGCTCCTTAACAACCGATAACTCATCCCTGCTGCTGATAGCAGGGATAAGTCACTGGTTGGATGCTGGTGGGCAGGACCAGACTGGCCATAAGGCACACTGGGCACTTAGGTACCGGGCCGCATGTCCTTGTGGGTCCCAAGGAAGCTGGGCTGCTCCGTTTACCCGGCCTCTTCATGGCCAGCCAGCTGGCCACCAGTTCAGTTCAGCTGGGAAGCGGAAACTTCATTTGACAATGAAGGGGGAGGAGTTGGAGGAGATGCCAGTCCAGAGAGGAAGTGAGTGCTGGTCCTGGTGCACCTGGATAAGAGGAACCGCGGGGCAACTGCATATAGAAGAATCAATCTCTCTATTTTTCTCCTGCAGCCTCCTAAAGCCAGATTTTCCTCATCTTCTTATTAAGAAGCTGCAGGAGGAAAATGGAGAGATTGATTCTTCTATATGCAGCCGCTCCTTCTATCCAGCTTCTTTCTGCTGCCCCCCTGTGCTCTCTAGCCCCCCAATGCTCTATGGCCGCCCTGTACTCCTACCTCTGTGCTCTCCAGCCCCCCCCCCAGTGCTTTCCAGCCTCCATGCTCTCAGGCTCCCCCCAGTGCTCTCTGCCCCCCCTGTGATCTCTACCCCCCCTGCTCTCCACCCTTCTAGTGCTCTCAGTGCCCCCCCTTGTGCTCTCCAACCCCCTAAGTGTTCTCCAAACCCCCCTGTGCTCTCCATCCACTCAATGCCCTATTGCCACTCTGTACTCCTATCTCTGTGCTCTCCAACCCCCCCCCCAGTGCTCTCCAAGCCAGCCTCCAAGATCTCAGGTTCCTCCCTGTGCTCTCCACCCCCTGCTCTCCACCCTTCTAGTGCTCTCAGTGCCCCCCTTGTGCTCTCTGGACCCCCTGTGCTCTCCAGCCCCCCCAGTGTTCTTCAAACCCCCCTGTGCTCTCCATCCCCCAATGCCCTATGGCCGCCCTGTTCTCCTACCTCTGTGCTCTCCAGCCCCCCCTAGTGCTCTCTAGCCTCCGTGCTCTCAGGCTCCCCCCTTGTGCTCTCTGGACCCCCTGTGCTCTCCAACCCCCCCCCAGTGTTCTTCAAACCCCCCTGTGCTCTCCATCCCCCAATGCCCTATGGCCGCCCAGTACTCCTACATCTGTGCTCTCCAGCCCCCCCTAGTGCTCTCCAGCCTCCGTGCTCTCAGGCTCCCCCCTGTGCTCTCTGCCCCCCCCTGTGCTCTCCACCCCCCTGCTCTCCACCCTACTAGTGCTCTCAGTGCCCCCCCTTGTGCTCTCCAACCTCCTAAGTGTTCTCCAAACCCCCCTGTGCTCTCCATCCACCCAATGTCCTATTGCCACCCTGTACTCCTATCTCTGTGCTCTCCACCCCCCCCCCCAGTGCTCTCAGGCTCCCCCCAGTGCTCTCCAGCCTCCGTGCTCTCAGGCTCCCCCCTGTGCTTTCCACCCCCCCGCTCTCCACCCTTCTAGTGCTCTCAGCGCCCCCCCCTTGTGCTCTCTGGACCCCCTGTGCTCTCCAACCCCCCCAGTGTTCTCCAAAACCCCCCTGTGCTCTTCATCCCCCAAAGCCCTATGGCCGCCCTGTACCTCTGTGCTCTCCACCTCCCCATGCTCTCCACTTTATTGATCGACTTGAGTACAACCGGCTTCTCTGATTTTTTACATATGATTATTGCCAGCAGCTATAGCCCCAGCAGTAATCATTGTGTTCTGCCAGCTGAGAAGACTCCCTGTGTCCCTCCCCCCAACCAGCAGGATACAATAGTTCTGTCGGAGGGATTCCCCCATCAACCCAATTAGTTCTTCCCCTGGTGGAAGGAAAGAAAATCAAATCTTCTATGGCTTGTCTTACCAAACACCAACTGTTCTGGAGGAATGAATGATGTGCATGAGGGTTTCTAGGAACTGAAGTCAGATGTGGCCAGGCAACCAGCATGTGTCCATGTATCATTATATCATTATATCAATGTATCAATGTATCCATGTATCATTGTATCCATGTATCATTATATCGATGTATCATTGTATCAATGTATCCATGTGTCATTATATCGATGTATCATTGTATCAATGTATCCATGTATCATTATATCGATGTATCATTGTATCAATGTATCCATGTATCATTATATCGATTTATCATTGTATCAATGTATCATTATATCATTATATCAATGTATCATTATGTCAACGTATCCATGTATCATTATATCAATGTACCCATGTATCAGTGTGTTAATAGATCAATGTACGAATCTATTCATGTATCCGTGTATCAAAGTATTATTTCATCCATGTATCAGTGTTTTAATAGATCAATGTACGAATCTATTCATGTATCCGTGTATCAAAGTATTATTTCATCCATGTATCAATCTATTCATGTATCAATGTAGAACACTTTAAACTCCCAACACAAATCTAAATGCCGGTTCACTGGAGAAATCGCACAGAAATGCGCTGGCGTTCCGGTGCGATTCACATGCAGTTCATTTTGAATGGGCTCAGATTGCAATAGTAATCCATGAACCACTTATGGAAAGTCACTGCAATTGGACGCAAGCCGATGCCGGAAAGTGCACGGCGTTTGTGACCCACATTTGGGGTGTTGTTAAGTTATGACAGACACCAACTGCAGTGTGTTTTGAACGCGGTGCGGGAAATGTGCGATCTGATGTGAACGGGTCTAATTCCTATTTTTGAAAAATGATATGAAAAGGAAATCTTTAACATTCTGGTGTCACCCCATGATAATAAAAATAACATTAAATAACATTTCGCTCCTTTTTTCCTATTTAGAAAACATATATGTAAAAGCAACAATGTAAACCTAAACAAAAAACTCTTCAAAACAATTAAAAAATGTAATCATCATCATCATCCTCATCCTCCTCCTCATCATCCTCCTCCTCATCATCCTCATCATCCTCATCCTCCTCCTCCTCATCATCATCATCATCCTCATCCTCCTCCTCATCATCCTCATCATCATCATCCTCATCATCATCATCCTCATCATCATCATCATCCTCATCATCCTCATCCTCCTCCTCATCATCCTCCTCCTCATCATCCTCATCATCATCATCATCCTCATCATCCTCCTCCTCCTCCTCATCATCATCATCATCATCCTCATCCTCCTCATCATCATCCTCATCATCATCATCCTCATCATCCTCCTCATCATCCTCATCATCATCATCCTCCTCCTCCTCCTCATCATCATTCTCATCATCCTCATCATCCTCATCCTCCTCCTCATCATCATCATTTTCATCATCATCCTCATCCTCCTCATCATCCTCCTCCTCATCATCATCATCCTCATCCTCCTCCTCATCCTCCTCATCATCCTCATCCTCCTCCTCCTCCTCATCATCATCCTCATCCTCTTCCTCATCATCCTCATAATCCTCATCCTCCTCATCATACTCATCATCTTCATCATCCTCCTCCTCCTCATCATCATCCTCATCCCCCTCATCATTATCATCATCCTCATCAACATCATTCTCATCCTTATCCTCCTCATCATCCTCATCATCATCATCCTCATCCTCCTCCTCATCATCCTCATCCTCCTCCTCATCATCCTCATCATCAACCTCATCCTCATCATCCTCATCACCATCCTCATCACCATCATCATTATCCTCCTCCTCCTCCTCCTCATCATCACCATCCTCTTCCTCCTCCTCATCATCCTCCTCATCCTCCTCCTCATCATCATCATCATCATCATCCTCATTATCCTCCTCCTCCTCATCATCCTCATCCTGGTAGGATCCAGAAATCTTCTCCTCACAATATAATAAAATGATGATAAGAAGTCACCTCGCCGTGTTTTCCCATCAGATGTGAAGAGGAGAATCTTCAGTCATTTCTTCCTATTTACTAACCTGAGAATTGCTGGGACTGGTTCCTCCTGGAAGGCGATTCCTGTGGCCGTCTCTCCTCTGTCTGCAGACACAGCATCAGCTCCACTGCTTTAAAAAAAAGGAAGCAGCAGGGACTGTGTTGTAACTTGAGAAGCACAGGACCATATGTGTGTGATAAAGTCAGTTTATGTTTGCCCCCCCCCCCCTCACCCCCCCCCAGGATCCTAAAGAAAATAAGTCACATCTGCAGACATTCGCCATCCCACAGACTCATTTTCTGCAATTACAAAAGATTTTGGAAAGGAAGGCGATGGGAAAAAAGACTTTCTTCTTCTTCTTCTTCTGCTATTTTTTTTTTTTTTTTAATTTTCTCATTTTTTTTCTTTTTTTCCCCCTTTTTTTTTTTTTTACAGCTGCAGAAAATCGCACGTGTTGGAGAAAAATGCAATTCCTTCTGTGCCGCGCTTGGCGTAGAGCGACTCTCTGGGGCTCCAAAGAAAATATTGGAAGTGCTGAGCAACAGAAAGAACAATTTGTCTGAGTGTCATGTGACTCCATCGCAATACAGAGAACCCGACTATTGTGCGACCGCCAGAGCGTGCCGGGACCGCCCGCCCACCAAGGGGGGCAACCTGGTTCTTCTATATAGAGGTGATACTGGAACAACGTGTATTGATGGTTAACCCCTTCAATACCGGCCACCTTCCTACCCAGGACAATGGTCAGCTTTCAGCGCTCTCACACTTTGAATGACAACTACTCAGTCATGTGACACTGCACACATAGGACATTTCTATCATTTTTGGAGACATAGAGATTTCTTTTTTTTTTTTTTTTGCTAAACACATGAAAAAAGACCAAACATGGCAGAATTGTTTTTATTTTCTTAGCTTCTGTTATAAAACTTTGCAAATAAGTCATTTTTCTTCACTGATGTGTACTGATGAGGCGGCACTGATGGGCACTGATGAGGCTGCACTGATGGGCACTGATGAGGCTGCACTGATGGGCACTGATGAGGCTGCACTTATGGGTACTGGTGAGACTGCACTGATGGGCACTGATGAGGCTGCACTGATGGGCACTGATGAGGCTGCACTGATGGGCACTGATGAGGCTGCACTGATTGGTACTGGTGAGACTACACTGATGGGCACTGATGAGGCTGCACTGATGGGCACTGATGAGGCTGCACTGATGGGTACTGGTGAGACTGCACTGATGGGCACTGATGAGGCTGCACTGATGGGCACTGATGAGGCTGCACTGATTGGTACTGGTGAGACTGCACTGATGGGCACTGATGAGGCTGCACTGATGGGTACTGATGAGGCTGCACTGATGGGCACTGATGAGGCTGCACTGATGGGCACTGATGAGGCTGCACCAGGGGCGGACTGACCATTGAGCCACTCGGGCACTGCCCGAGGGCCCTGGGCCACTAGGGGGCCCCATCAGGGTTGCCAGCCTCAGTAAAACCAGGGACAGTATGTATAAATCTGTGTTTTTTTTACATCTGTCTGTGTATACTGTGTGATTGCATACTGTGTGTGTGTATACTGTGTGGCCCCATAATATCCTATTGCCCAGGGGCCCCATGAGTTATCAGTCCGCCCCTGGGCTGCACTGATGGGTACTGGTGAGGCTGCACTGATGGACACTGATGAGGATGCACTGATGGATACTGGTGAGGCTGCACTGATGGGTACTGGTGAGGCTGCACTGATGGACACTGATGAGGCTGCACTGATGGACACTGATGAGGCTGCGCTAATGGGTACTGGTGAGGCTGCACTGATGGGTACTGATGAGGCTGCACTGATGGGTACTGGTGAGGCTGCACTGATGTGTATTGATGAGGCTGCACTGATCGGATTTATAAATGATGGGCAGGACTGCAAAACAAAACTTTTTATGCTATTCTTTCTGGATGCTTACAGGGCGTATTTAGCATAAAGACTTTAGTTTTTGGCCATCTTTAAAAAATGCCGCCCTCAACTGCCCATCATTTATAAATCCGCCCACAACATGTAGAAATCCGCCCCTCACCGACATGAACTCGCCACGGGAGCGCGGGGCACAATCTGACAGAAAAAATTATTCTGTTGGCTACTGTGCGCAGACGCCGTCCCGCCGCTCACAACAGCTGATTGTAAAATCAGCTGTTGTGCTGTTTCGTACGGCGCATGTGTTGCGCATGTGTTGCGCATGCGCCATTTGTCCCGGGCACTTCTCGACAGAATAGCGGCACTCATGGGCACTGATGAGGCTGCAATGATGGGCACTGTTGAGGCTGCACTGATATAGCCTCATCAGTGCAACCTCACCAGTGCCCATCAGAGTGCCTCACCAGTACCCATCAGTGCAGCCTCATCAATGCACCATAGCTCCCAACTGTCCCTAATTTCGAGGGGCTGTCCCTGATTTGGAACAATGTCCCTCTGTCCCTCATTCCTCCTCATTTGTCCCTCATTTTGGTCTGATCTCTACGGTTGTAAATAAAATGCACCTTTTAACTTTCAAAAAGTGTTCCCCAGAGCTAAACCTTCCATCTAATTTCTAAATTTCTGCATTTGTAAATACTAAAAGCCAATATAAAGGAATAGTCGTGGTAAAAAGCACTTGTGGGTTTAACCATCAATTCTTTTTTAAGGGGGGGTGTGGCAGGGGGTGTGTCCTATGCCTACATACTTTTACTAATAGGTGTCCCTCGTTCCCATTACAGAATATTGAGAGGTATGAATGCACATCAGTGCAGCCTCATCAATGCACATCAGTGCAGCCTCATCAATGCACATCAGTGCAGCCTCATCAATGCACATCAGTGAAAAGCATATCCCTCTATAGTGTGTACTTGTCTCGGTCCAGAGCACTAAGTGTCATTTCTGTCTGCAGCCTCCTTCTTCTGCTGTCACCATGAGTCACTTCTGACAAGTTTTCCTGACACCAAGAGATAAATGGTGACAGGGGAGGGACCTCAAGCACACAGCCTGTGATTAACAGCCTCAGCTCTGTTCCTGTGTGCTGTGTGCTGTGTGGTGGGGGGGGTGGGGTGTCCCTTCCCTCCACTAATCTCCCACTGAGCTCTGCAGTGTGTAACTTCAGCTCCTCGCCACCCTTTTTTCTGGAATCTCAGACAAGCTTTATAAATTCTGGCCTTTTGAACAGATGTAGAGAAGGGCGGGCTGCAAATAAACAGGTACAACTTGTGCAGGAGGATGTTTTTAATCTCCGTGTATCCCCTGAGGCCAGTCACTTATGTGATGTGGGGTATCTATGTGAGGGTTTACAATCTGACCCTTGGCCTCCCCCTCAGTCTTGCACAGGTGTACCGGCTCCTCCCCTCAGTCTTGCACAGGTGTACCGGCTCCTCCCCTTCAGTCTTGCACAGATGTACCGGCTCCTCCCCTTCAGTCTTGCACAGGTGTACCGGCTCCTCCCCTTCAGTCTTGCACAGGTGTACCGGCTCCTCCCCTTCAGTCTTGCACAGGTGTACCGGCTCCTCCCCCTCAGTCTTGCACAGGTGTACCGGCTCCTCCCCTTCAGTCTTGCACAGTTGTACCAGCTCCTCTCCTGGACTGAAACGGCTTCCTCTGATTTCACTGCACACTGTGAGCTTCTCACCATGTGCATCAGAAGCTGCAGCAAGTCAGATAGAGACCGCCCCATTTCCTGGCTGGAGGATGTCCAGCATCATCTAGCCCCTTTTCTCCCCAGCCTGACTATCCCTGGCCCTACCCCCTTCTTTCACTGGATTTCAGTTCTTTCAATCATGGGGGCTCAGTATCGCATGGGGGTGTTACCTATGCAAATGCAGCCTGCCTAGGAACGCCCACTCCAGACTAACATTAATCAAGGCATTTTGATATTTACATAACTCCTCCCACTGCTTGCATCAGGACGGTGGGCTCTAGAGAGGAGTACTGAGGCCGGCCCCTCCCACCAGCCATGATCTACCCACATTGCATAGAGAAGCAGAGAGACCCAAAGAGGGAACGCTTTAGCTCCCTAATGCTACACATACGTATCCGTGGTTGGCTGAGGTTTCTGTACTGAGAGCGCACTATCTGCCCCCTCCCAGCGACAGTAACCGGTCTGTCATAGACAGCATCCAGTCATTAGTAATGATGGGAAGCCATCGAGATGAGACCCTGATCATGTGACCACTGTGACAACCAATCACAGTGAACCTAGTAAAAGCCTCAGGTCCCCGCTCCAGCTTATACTGCCATATCCAATGGATTCCACTCAGTGTGCAGGCTGGGTAGAGAGTCCGTCTGAACTGCTTGTGATATCTGAGAGCAAAAGTAGTGAAACGCAAGACGCACGGCGAGAAACCCCGTACATCAAGGAGATGATAGCAGCTTCAGTCTATCTCCATCCCGGCCATGCCCCCCTCCGAGTCATTTATCTGTGCCCACAGGGCTTAGTCAAGGAAGTCCGTAAACCTCCATGACTAATGGCCGTGGGCAGGACGAAACGTGTCAAGGGGGTGTGTGTGGCCAGGATGGAGATAGACCGAGGCTGCTATCATCTCCTTGATGTACAGAATTGCTTAGCGTTGTGTGCGGCTAGCCAATCACAATGGTCACATGATTGGGCCCTCCATACTGTCCCTGGGCATAAAGACCCACTTTGGCTAAGTTCCCATCGTATGAAATATCTGACCCGAACCGAACCGCAAACTCTATTAAATTCTATGGGACCTGAACTTGACAAAAATCAAAAGTGCACATTTTGAAGGCTTATATGCAAGTTATTGGCCGTAAAAAGGGGTATGGGGGTCTGGGTCCTGCCCTGGGGGACACGTACCAATGCTTAACCACTTCAGCCCCGGAAGAACTTACCCCCTTCCTGACTAGAGAGTTTTTTTGTGATTTGGCACTGCGTCACTTTAACTGACATTTACGCGGTCGTGCGACGTTGTACCCAAACAAAATTAACGTCCTTTTTTTCCCACAAATAGAGCTTTCTTTTGGTGGTATTTGATCGCCTCTGTGGTTTTTAGTTTTTGCGCTTTAAACAAAAAAAGGCAAACGATTTAAAAAAAACACAATATTTTGTACTTTTTGTTGTAATAAATATCCCCATTTTTTGTTTAAAAAAGCACATTTTTCCTCAGTTTAGGCCGATACGTATTCTTCTACATATTTTTGGTAAAAAAAATCGCAATAAGCGTATATTGATTGGTTTGCGCAAAAGTTATAGCATTTACTAAATAGGGGATAGATTTATGGCATTTTTATTATTATTTTTTTTTATTAGCAATGGCGGCGATCTGCGATTTTTATCGTGACTGCGACATTACGGCGGACAGATTGGACAATTTTGACACATTTTTGGGACTATTGGCATTAATACAGTGATCAGTGCGATTAAAAATGCATTGATTACTGTAAAAATGTCAGTGAAGGGGTTAACACTAGGGGGCGGTGAAGGGGTTAATTGTGTTGCCTGGGAGGTGATTCTAACTGAAGGGGGAGGGACTAACTAGAAGAAGTGACGGATCGTGGTTCCTAGCTAATAGAAACACATGATCTGTCACTCCTGTCAGAACAGAACAGGGTAGTGTGTGTTTACACACACTCGTCCCTGTTCTGTCTCCTGCTCACGATCGCTCGTGGCCGGCAGGCATCGCGACCGTCTTCCACGAGCATCGGCACCCCCACTGTGCAGCGGGCGCTGGCGGTTCTCGCGCCTGCTATCCAAACCCCACGAGCCAACATATAGCTACATGGTTTCGCGCAGGGGAGCCAACCTGCCGCAGTATAACTGAGGTGGCTACTCCGGAAGCGGTTAATAATGCTTTAAGTGGAACAATAAAAATGAAAAAAGCCTTTAAATATAGTGCCTGGGGGGTCCCCTTAGTCCGCCTGTATAGTGGCGCATCTGTACCATGTATAGAACCTGTTGCAGCAAAACTGACATTTCTAAAGAAAAAAAAATGACATTTAATTTTCTGGCAATACAAAAGTGTTAAAAAAACGGCATGGGGTCCCCCTCTCCAATCTGAACTAGGCCCTTTGTGTCCGGTATGGATTTTAAGGGGAACCCCACGCCAAAAAAATAAATAAAAACAGCATGGGGTCCCCCACAAAAAACCATACCGGACCCTTATCCGAGCATGCAGCCTGGCAGGTCAGGAAAGGGAGGGGACAAGAGAGCAGCCCCCTTATTTTTTCTGAACCATAACAGGCCACATGCCCTCAACATTGGAGGGTGCTTTGGGGTGGGGGGGGCTCTGTCCCCCACCCCAAAGCACCTTGTCCCCATGGTGATGGGGACAAGAGCCTCTTCCTGACAACCCTTGGGCCCTGGACAACCCTGGGACCCTGCAACAATAAAAATTAAAAATTCCTTTAAATATAGTGCTTGGGGGGTCCCCTTAGTCTGCCTGTAAAGTGGCGCATCTGAAACATGTATAGAACCTGCTGCAGCAAAACTGAAATTTCTAAATAAAAAAATGACTTTTAAACTGCCGGCCTTTTGGGTCTGGTATGCATTTTTGGATTTTAAGCAGAACCCCACAGCACAATAAAAAATAAAAAAAACGGCGTGGGTTCCCCCCAAGATCCATACTAGACCCTTATCTGAGCATGTAGCCTGGCAGGTCAGGAAAGGGAGGGAACGAACGAGCACCCCCTAGCTCTCCTGAACTATACCAGGCCACATGCCTTCAACATGAGGGGGTGCTTAGGGGTGGAGTGCCACCCCACCCCAAAGCACCTTGTCCCCATGGTGATGGGGACAAGGGCCTCTTCCCTACAACCCCGGGCTGTGGTTGTGGGGGTCTGCAGGCAGGGGGCTTATCGGAATCTGGAAGCCCCTTTAACAAGGGGGACCCCAGATCCCCCCCCATGTGAATGAGTATAGGGTACATAGTACCCCTACCCATTTACCAAAAAAGTGTCAAAAAGAAATAAAAACACACATACAGGTTTTTGACAATTCCTTTATTAAAAATAATAAAACAATGTCCCCCATTGTAGATCGATCGTCAGTCACGATGGGGTTAATGCCGCCATTGCTTTTGGCTTCAATTTCGGATTTGCAGCAGAAAGCTACATGGAGTCCGTAACCACCAAATTCCTCCACTGCGGTCCCTCCACTGCGTTTCAGGACGGGTCCTCTTGAAATAAGCCCGCAACATGCGTGAATTTGGCGTGCCGTTCACCGCTCTCCACGCGATCCGCTCGGGACGTGTTCAGATTCTTATCCGACGTTCGACTTTGAAAGGAAAAAAATGTTTTGTGAAAAGGAAAAGCCTGAAATGTAAATATTGACATATTTTTGAGGCGTTGTCGGCGTCTCGGGGCACCGCCATCAAATAAATACCAACTTCCTCCTTCCCGTGAGAAGGGGACGCCGCACATCGTCATGGTGCCAGCAGTCCTGGCACTCGGAATTCGGGGGGGGGCGGATCTCAGGCTGGGTGCAGGAAACCTCAAATTACAGTTTAGCCCTCGGAGTGTAATTTAGCCGCATCCTGCGCCGCAATATGAGGGGGGGGGGGGATTGCAACCAAATGCACCAACTATGGTCATCCAAATCCAACGCTCCCTCTGGAGACTCACACAGGATATTAACCCCTTAAGGAGGAAGGTAGAAAAAAAAAAAAAAAAACTTTATTACCTGAACCCAAAACTTCACAAATACTCGAAGAAATCGCAGAACTCTTCATCTTCTGAAACTTCACATACATTCCTTCTGTGTAAATAGGGGGAACAGCGAATGTAATAAAGGGGAGTTCCACCCATATAAAAGTCAGCAGCTATAATGAGTGTATCCGCTGACTTTCGATAATCGGACACTCACCTGTCCCGCGGTCCAGCGATGCGTGGCGAACCAAGCCCCGCCCCTCTCCCCCTCCTCTCCCCGGTGCGTATGTGATTGGCCGGGCAATCTTCTGGGACCTGTGACGTGTCCCGGAAGATTGCAGGGAGGGAGGGGGGGAGAGGTGAACTTACTTCGGGCACCACGAAGCCCCGGGAGGAAGTGGGAGCTGGGTGCCCCTAAAAAGAGGGTATCCGCCCCCCCCCCCAAAATGTGGCACATCAGGGGGTCACCCTCACTTAAAGCGGAAGTTCCTATTTTGGGTGGAAACTCCACTTTAAGCTTCTTCTTCTGCAGGTCGAATGTTATTCATTCATAAAAAAAATAAAATGGTTTTATGAAAATACCCCATAATAGCCCCTAGATGGAGCTAAAGATCATAAGTATTTATTTCCATTGACCATCAGTTTTTTTTTTTAAGAGAGAACTCGGGACAATGCAGTTCCGCCACCTCCAACACTGAATGTATGTAATGACAAGTGGTGCTGGGTGTGCTGGAGGGTTTATTGCTGCTGGGGGATCTATTATTCCTGGGAGGGTCTATTGTTGCTGGTGGGGATCTATTATTGCTTATGAGGATCTATTGTTGCTGGAGGTCAATTGTTGGGTGGGATCTACTGATGAAGGAGAGGTCTACTGATGAAGGAGGGGTCTACTGATAAAGGAGGGGTCTATTGGTAAAGGTGGGGTCTACTGATAAAGGAGGGGTCTACTGATGAAGGAGGGGTCTACTGATAAAGGAGGGGTCTACTGATGAAGGAGGGGTCTACTGGTAAAGGTGGGGTCTACTGATAAAGGAGAGGTCTACTGATGAAGGAGGGGTCTACTGATGAAGGAGGGGTCTACTGATAAAGGAGGGGTCTACTGATGAAGGAGGGGTCTACTGGTAAAGGTGGGGTCTACTGATAAAGGAGAGGTCTACTGATGAAGGAGGGGTCTACTGATGAAGGAGGGGTCTACTGATAAAGGAGGGGTCTACTGATAAAGGAGGGGTCTACTGATAAAGGAGGGGTCTACTGGTAAAGGTGGGGTCTACTGATAAAGGAGAGGTCTACTGATGAAGGAGGGGTCTACTGATGAAGGAGGGGTCTACTGATAAAGGAGGGGTCTACTGATAAAGGAGGGGTCTACTGATAAAGGAGGGGTCTACTGGTAAAGGTGGGGTCTACTGATAAAGGAGAGGTCTACTGATGAAGGAGGGGTCTACTGATGAAGGAGGGGTCTACTGATAAAGGAGGGGTCTACTGATAAAGGAGGGGTCTACTGATAAAGGAGGGGTCTACTGGTAAAGGTGGGGTCTACTGATAAAGGAGGGGTCTACTGATGAAGGAGGGGTCTACTGATAAAGGAGGGGTCTACTGATGAAGGAGGGGTCTACTGGTAAAGGTGGGGTCTACTGATAAAGGAGAGGTCTACTGATGAAGGAGGGGTCTACTGATGAAGGAGGGGTCTACTGATAAAGGAGGGGTCTACTGATAAAGGAGGGGTCTACTGATAAAGGAGGGGTCTACTGGTAAAGGTGGGGTCTACTGATAAAGGAGAGGTCTACTGATGAAGGAGGGGTCTACTGATGAAGGAGGGGTCTACTGATAAAGGAGGGGTCTACTGATAAAGGAGGGGTCTACTGGTAAAGGTGGGGTCTACTGATAAAGGAGGGGTCTACTGATGAAGGAGGGGTCTACTGATAAAGGAGGGGTCTACTGATGAAGGAGGGGTCTACTGATAAAGGAGGGGTCTACTGATGAAGGAGGGGTCTACTGATAAAGGAGGGGTCTACTGATGAAGGAGGGGTCTACTGATGCTGGCCACAGTGATCTATTACTGCTGGAGGGGGTCTATTGTTGCTGGGGGAATATATTGTTATGTGAGGTCTGTTGTTGCTGGGGAGGCTCTATTGTTGTGGAGGGGATCTATTGTTGCTGGAGGTCTGTTGTTTTTGGGGATCTATTTTTGGTGGTGGTGGTAGGGGATCTATTGTTGTTGGGGTATATTGCTGCTGGGGGGGATCTATTGTTGCTGGGAGGATATGTTATTGCTGGAGGTGTGTATTGTTTCGGGGGGGGGGGGGTCTGCTGTTGCTGGGGTATAGATTTTTGCTGGGGGGGTCTGTTGTTGCTAGGGGGATATACTGTTGCTGGGGGGAGTTGTTGTTGGGGTGTCTATTGTAGCTGGAAGGTATGTATTGTTTCTGGGGGGGGGGGGAATCTGTTGTTGCTGGGGGAATCTACTGTTGCTGGGGATCTATTGTTGCCAGGTTGATATATTCTTGCTGTGGGATCTATTGTAGCTGGAGGTAATTGATTGTGTCCGGGGGGGTCTATTGTTGCTGGAGGAATCCATTCTTGGTAGGGGATCTATTGTTGCTGGAGGAATCTATTCTTGGTAAGGGGATCTATTGTTGCTGGGGGAATCTATTCTTGGTAGGTGGATCTATTGTTGCTGGAGGGGGGTCTATTGTTGCTGGCGGAATCTATTCTTGGAAGGGGATCTATTGTTGCTGGAGGGGGGTTTATTGTTGCTGGAGGAATCTATTCTTGGTAGGGGGATCTATTGTTGCTGGAGGGGGGCCTATTACTTAGAACCCCAAAATGATAGTTGGTTCTGTATTCTCTAAAAGGGGCGGTACTTGGAGGTGGGTAGGGGGTGGTACCAAGGGACGGTGCTCAGAGGTGGGGGGGGAGACAAGTGGTGTTTCGGCGGGGGGGGGGAGTACCTGCACCTATTCTTTGAAATAAAAAAATCCCTGTAAAGGGGGACTCTTCCCAATGTCCATCTATGTAAGGAGCGCTCCTCCCACTCACCATCACACTAATGTACCCGGAGCTGTAGATATAGTAATTATTAGTGGGGGTTCCCTGGGACAGGAATGTTATTTCAGGGGTTCCTCCATATAAATAGGTTGAGAGACGCGGCTGTAATCTGCATGACTAAATTACATTCGACCTGGGCAGAAATTAGCCCAATAACATTCGACATTCACACAGAACGAATGTACATGCAGCTTCACGGGACGAAGAGTTCTGCTAATTTTTTTTAGAAATGCAGCAAAGATGAGAGACGATTGTTGTTATAAATGACAAAAAGATGAAATGTATCTCTAGGTTGTCTCATCTATAGAACAGAAGATGACGGTGGAATGGTCCAGTGGTGAGACGGCATGCTGGGACTTGTAGTCTGGTGCCGCCTGGCCTGGGTCAGCTTTATGTAATGGGAGGATTGCACGGAGTTGGAGAAGAGGAAATCCCGGAGTCTCACCATGGAGGTGTGAGGCTCACATTCTCGGGAACGCTCAGACAGGAGCACAGCTGGCGATGATGTGATGTCCCTGAAGAAGGAAGACGACATCTGGAGAGGAAAGTCCCGGCAATCTGGAGAACTGCACCGGGAGAACAGTCCCCACCAAAGGGGTAAAGGGGAACTCTAAGGGTGGCTTCCATTGAGGGCTTGGGGGTGGTTTGTGCCTCCAGCACACCTGTACTGAGGAGGATGGCGCCATCTTTGTACCTCATTCATCACCAAATATTTCCTGGGCGGAGATGACACCATAATGTACATCCTGGTAGCCGTGCAGTCACTGGAGACATGGGAGATACAGGGGTGCACAGGCACAGGAAGACTATGGTCACTGGAATACACATGGAACACGGGGGCAACAGGAGGCACAGCAGCTCTGGGGAAATTGGAAACACTGGTGTCACTGAAGGCAAAGGAGTGCTACGGTCACTGGAATACACATGGAGTACTGGGGTCATTAGAGACACTGGGGTCACTGGAATACACATGGAGTCATTAGAGACAAGATCTCTAGGGTCACTGGAAACACTGGAGTCAATAGATTGCACGTGGAGCACTGGGGTGAATGGATATACTGGAGCGCTGGGGTGAATGGAGATACTGGAGCGCTGGGGCCAATGGAGATACTGGAGTGCTGGGGTCAATGGAGATACTAGAGCGCTGGAGTCAATGGATATACTAGAGTGCTGGGGCCAATGGAGATACTGGAGTGCTGGGGTCAATGGAGATACTAGAGCGCTCGGGTCAATGGAGATACTAGAGCGCTGGGGTCAATGGAGATACTAGAGTGCTGGGGTCAATGGAGATACTAGAGCGCTGGGGTCAATGGAGATATTGGAGCGCTGGGGTCAATGGAGATACTAGAGCGCTGGGGTCAATGGATATACTAGAGCGACGGGGTCAATGGAGATACTGGAGTGCTGGGGTCAATGGAGATACTGGAGCACTGGTGTCAATGGAGATACTGGAGTGCTGGGGTCAATGGATATACTAGAGCGCTGGGGTCAATGGAGATACTGGAGTGCTGGGGTCAATGGAAACACTGGAATGCTGGGGTCAATTAAGACACTGGAGTGCTGGGGTCAATTGAGACACTGGAGCGCTGAGGTCCATTGAGATACTGGAGCGCTGGGGTCAATTGAGACACTGGAGTGCTGGGGTCAATTGAGACACTGGAACGCTGGGGTCTGTGGAAACACTGGAACGATCTGGTCCAATGGAAACACTGGAGCGCTGGGTTGAATTGAGAAACTGGAGCGCTGGGGTCAATAAAGACACTGGAGTGCTGGGTTGAATTGTGACACTGGAGTGCTGGGGTGAATGAAAACACTGGAGTGCTGGGGTAAATTGAGACACTGGAGCACTGGGGTCAATTGAGACACTGGAATGCTGGGGTCAATGGAAACACTGGAACGATCTGGTCCAATGGAAACACTGGAGCACTGGGTTGAATTGAGACACTGGAGTGCTGGGGTGAATGAAAACACTGGAGTGCTGGGGTAAATTGAGGTAAATTCTTGCAAACTTGTACACTTCCTGGAACACTCTGAACTCTTCAGCACGGATCTCTCGGAGACTTTTCTTCTACAATTATATTATTACCATGGACTTTAGATGAGTCCACTTTTGGCTCAGATCACACGGTCTGCGGTGATTACCATCGTCCTGAACTTACCCAGAACTCCTCCCTTCATAGGCCGGTCTCTATGGTCACAGCTGCCAAAACCTGCCATGGATGGCTTCCTCCCCTCCCAATCCCTCCATACAGAACCTTCGATGCCCAATTGGTCCATTTGTGGTCACCTCTATGAAGTCTTTCCTTTCACTCTCGGTGGTGTCCTCGTGGTATTGAATTGCTCCCTTTGAAATGCAGTGAGGGGGGGGGGGTTAGGTTGGGCCATCTGCAGGATTTTAGCTACAGAGGGATCTAATCTCATCTCTGCGGAGTAATTACGGCCAGCTTGGTCTCATTAGGTTGCCTGCAATTACCACGAATGATCTGCAGACCGAGGAGAACGTTCAGACTGATTCCTCGTGTTCCTGGGGCTCTTCTATGGCGCAGACAGCGCTGTCCACCTGGGGGAATTAATATTACAGATGTAGATCATACAATGAAAGTTTTAGCTGAGGTTGTATAACTGATTTGTGCACTGGTCCAAATCATTTGGTGGAGGGCAGGGGGGATTATGGTGTGGGGGTTGTTTTTCAGGGGTTGGGTTTGGCCTCTTAGTTCCAGTGAAGGGAACTCTTAAGGCATCAGAATACCAAGACATTTTGGACAATTTCATGCTCCCAACTTTGTGAACAGGAAGGACGGCACCTTCCTGTTCCAACATGACTGCACACCAGTACGCAAAGCAAGGTCCATAAAGACATGGATGAGCGAGTTTGGGGTGGAGGAACTTGACTGGCCTGCACAGAGTCCTGACCTCAACCCGATAGAACACCTGTGGGATGAATTAGAGCGGAGACTGCGAGCCAGGCCTTCTCATCCAACATCAGTGCCTGACCCCACAAATGCTCTTCTGGAAGAATGGTCAAACATTCCCATAGACACCCTCCTAAACCTTGTGGACGGCCTTCCCAGAAGAGTTGAAGCTGTTATAGCTGCAAAGGGCGGAGCCAACTCAATATTGAACCCTACGGACTAAGACTGGGATGTCATTAAAGTTGATGTGTGCGTAAAGGCAGGCGTCCCAATACTTTTGGTAATATAGTGTATATACAGTTGTGCTCAAAAGTTTGCATACCCAGGCAGAAATTGTGGGCAGGCGTCGGCAGGGTTTTTTTGGCTTCTAACAGGGCGCTTTTAACCCCCACTAATGGCCGAAAAATGGGCAGGGGTGTATACACAGCGCCTCAAAGATGCTGCTTGCAGGACTTTTTTGAACGTCTTGCCAGCGCACCGCCCCGCGTGAAAGGATGCGAAAGGAGAGGCGCTTTACAGGCGCCATTTTTAGCGCTATAGCGCCTGTAAAGCGCCTCGGTGTGAAAGTAGCCTAATATTGGAAATATGACCGATCACGCCAAAAAACTGTCTTTTATTTAAGGATAGCGATCACATGAAGACATTTATTATCACATCGTTTTTTTGGCTCCTTTTTAAAATCATAATGATAACAGAAATCCCCCCCCCAAATGGCCCTGATAAAAAGTTTACATACCCCGGAATGTTTGGCCTTGGTACAGACACAGAAGGTGACACACACAGGTTAAAATGGCATTTAAAAGGTTAATTTCCCACATTTGTGGCTTTTCAAATCACAATTAGTGTCTGTGTATAAATAGTCAATGAGTTTGTTGGCTCTCACATGGATACACTAAGCAGGCTAGACACTGAGCCATGAGAAGGGAAGAAAAAAAACAGTCAAAAGACCTGCGTAACAAGGTAATGAAACTTTACAAAGATGGAAAAGGATATAAAAAGATATCCAAAGCCTTGAAAATGCCAGTCAGTACTGTTCAATCCCTTATTAAGAAGAGGAACATTTGGGGATCTCTGGATACCAAGCCAAGGTCAGGTAGATCAAGAAAGATTTCAGCCACAACTGGAGGAAGAATTGTACCAAGGTTTGGCCTTGGTACAGACACAGACGGTGGCGCACACTGGGTAAAATGGCAATTAAAAGGTTAATTTACCACATATGTGGCTTTTTTAATCACAATAAGTGTCTGTGCATAAATAGTCAGTGAGTTTGTTATCTCTCACATGGATGCTCTGAGCAGGCTAGACATTGAGCCAAGAAGAGGTAGAAAAGAACAGTCAAAAGACCTGCGCAACAAGGTAAAGAAACTTTCCAACAATGGAAAATGATATAAAAAGATACCCAAAGCCTTGAATATTCCAGTCAGTACTGTTCAATCACTTATTAGGATGTGGAAAATTTGGGGCTCTTTTGATACCAAGCCAAGGTCAGGTAGACCAAGAAATATATCAGCCACAACTGGAGGAAGAATTGCTCAGGATACAAAGAAAACCCCCCACAGGTAACCTCAGGAGAAATACAGGTTGCTCTGGAAAAAGACGGAGTGGTTGTTTTTAAGGGGCACAATACGAAAAAAGAGCTGCATGGTCAAGTTGCCAGAAAGAAGCCTTTACTGTACAAGTTCCACAGAAAGCCCGGGTACAATATGCCCAACACCTTGACACCCCTCATTGGGCTTTTTTGGGGCATTGGTGCTGTAAAGGCTTCTTTCTGGCACCCCAACCATGCAGCTCTCTTTTGTTCAAGTATCATCGTATTGCGCTCCTTAAAAACAACCACTCCGTCTTTTTCCAGAGCAGCCGGTATTTCTCCTGAGGTTACCTGTGGGGGGTTTTCTTTGTATCCTGAGCAATTCTTCCTCCAGTTGTGGATGATATATTTCTTGGTCTACCTGACCTTGGCTTGGTATCAAAAGAGCCCCAAATTTTCCACATCCTAATAAGTGATTGAACAGTACTGACTGGAATATTCAAGGCTTTGGGTATCTTTTTATATCATTTTCCATTGTTATAAAGTTTCATTACCTTGTTGCGCAGGTCTTTTGACTGTTCTTTTCTACCTCCTCTTGGCTCAGTGTCTAGCCTGCTCAGAGCATCCATGTGAGAGATAACAAACTCACTGACTATTTATGCACAGACACTTATTGTGATTAAAAAAGCCACATATGTGGTAAATTAACCTTTTAATTGCCATTTTACCCAGTGTGCGCCACCTTCTGTGTCTGTACCAAGGCCAAACCTTCCAGGGTATGTAAACTTTTTATCAGGGCCATTTGGGTGATTTCTGTTATCATTATGATCTAAAAAGGATCCAAAAAACTCTGTGATAATAAATGGCTTCATGTGATCGCTATCCTTAAATAAAAGACCGTTTTTTTGGCGTGATCGGTCATATTTTCCATATAAATGCCAAAATGCCACAATTTCTGCCAGGGTGTGCACACTTTTGAGCACAGCTGTGTGTATACATGTGGATATAGATCAGTCCTAGGACCAGACATCGGTGGCTTTTTGACGATTTTCAGGCTGATTTGAATTTACGACCTCCTGGTTGTGAGTCCAGAGACTCTTGTTTCGAATGTCCTGCGGAGTCCCCGCGGAATGAATTACACATAATTGTTGGTGTAATGCGTTACATCATCCATGACATCTGCGACGCGTTTTACATCTGTGGCGAGGGGTTTGATGGCTTATTGTCTGCAGGAATGGATTGCTTCCGTCTCTTCTCCTTCATAAATCTTCACGTCAGCATCAGAGGGAGAGCCAAGCGGAGGTCTCCTCGCTGGACATCATCTTATTATTCTATGGATGATTTAATATACTCTGTGGGGAAAAGCCTTAAAGATGTGACTCATAAACTGGATCGGGTGTAACTTGCCGTGCCGCTCCAAGCTGAGACAGAGATCTCCCTGCGGGTCACAGAGAAGGGAGGGGGCACCTGGGCACCATTCGGGGGGGGGGGGGTAGAAGCATCAACAGAGGAAGGCAGGATCCAGTGTATAAATATGTGAATGAGTGTGGCCTCAGCCAGTGCCGCTCCATCCATGCCCCCTGACGTGTTTCGCTCCGCACTTTGGGGCTCCCGTTACATGTTTCGCCCCGCACACAGGGGCTCTCCTGACATGTTTTGCCACCTTACAACAGGAGTCTCCTGACAAGTTTCACCCCGCACTGGGGCTCCCCTGACATGTTTCGATCTGTACACTGGGGCTCCCCTGACGTGTTTCGCCTGCACATAGGGGCACCCCTGACATGTTTTGCCCCGCACACCGGATCTCCTCTGACGTGTTTCACCCCGCACACTGGGGCTCCTCTGACATGTTTTGCCCCACACACCGGGTCTCCTCTGACATGTTTCACCACACTGGGGCTTCCCTGACATATTTAGCACTGCACACCAGGGCTCCCCTGACATGTTTTGCCCCCCACAACAGGAGTCCCCTGACATGTTTCGCCCCACACACTGGGGCTCCCCTGACATGTTTCGCCCGCACACTGGGGCTCCCCTGACATGTTTCGCCTACACACTGGGGCTCCCCTGACATGTTTCACCCCGCACACTGGGGCTCCCCTGACATGTTTCACCCCACACACTGAGGCTCCCCTGACATGTTTAGCCCCGCACACTGGGGCTCCCCTGACATGTTTCGCCCACACACTGGGGCTCCCCTGACATGTTTCACCCCACACACTAGGGCTCCCCTGACATGTTTAGCCCCGCACTCTGGGGCACCCCTGACATGTTTTGCCCCGCACACCGGATCTCCCCTGACATGTTTCACCCCACAGACTGGGGCTCCCCTGACATGTTTAGCCCCGCACACTGGGGCTCCCCTGACATGTTTAGCCCCGCACACTGGGGCTTCCCTGACATGTTTCACCCCGCACACTGGGACTCCCCTGACATGTTTCGCCTGCACATCGGGGCTTGATCAAGGAGGTTCTTAGACAATTGACTGTTTCAACAAATATAATCCTTGTTGTCAATGTTTTTACATCCTTTGCCAAGTGCTGCTGATCTCCTCCAACCTCATTGCAGCCAGTTTCTGTCTGCAGGCACTTCAAGCAAGGGCTGCATGGCATTCATTTCTCAGGACGGGTTGCCTGATGGTGACAACAGTGGACCACAGCTGCATCATGTGAGCTGAATCAGCCACTTGAATTCTCCATTGGACAGTCATGTGACATGGGGGGGACAACACAGGATTGGGGGACAGGGACAGAGCGTTTGTTTGCAGCATTCGGAAAAGTGAATGGTTTGATTAAAAAAGTTTATTGCATATTGATGGCGGGGGAGGGGGAACAGAGGAAGGTATTATATGTGTACACTTCTTCTGGTAGCTCACACTCACCTACAGCCTAAAAATTAGGATTTCACTCTCAGTCAACATTGACTGTTTGTAATCCTTATTCTGCCAGCATAGTAAATAGATAGGAAACTGTATCATATTCACTTGTTTTATACTTTTTTTTTTACATTGTCAGTCTGGGGGGAGGGGAGTGTTAGATGGACTAGCAGGTTTAGATACACTAACAAACTCCACCTTATGCTAGGTTCACACCTATGTGTTTTTGCATGCCGCATTTGCACGGCACGGCAGCCCATTCAAATAAAGGGGCTGTTGTGTCTGCGTTTTCGCAAAACAAAAAAACAGGGAAATTCAAAAACAGGGAAATCGCATGGTCGTTCTGACTATGTGATCTTCCTGTGGTTCTGGCACCCGCACTGTGATGTCTGGGGGTGATAATCAGAATGAATAGCAACCCCGTGCGTTTCCGCAGAGCAGTGCGTTTTCACTGCAGGTGGTTGTAAGTACGGCAGTGGTGGCCGGTGCAATTTTTTTTTTTGGGGGGGTGTGGCAAACACTATGCCACCCCCCTGGTCGGTAGCACTTACAACCCCATCACCAGCGCCGTGGCTTTGCCTGCTCAGCGGCGGCGATGGCTCTCCCTTCCTCTGCTCTCCATGGGCATCGGCGGCTTCCGTTTCCTCCCTCCTCCTTGGCGGCCAATTAGAAGTGTCTTCTCTTTTCGGCCAATCGGAAAAGAGGTCTCACACCCGCTTCTGATTGGACAGATTGAGGATCAGTGTTTCAACAGCAGATAATCATTCGCTGGTGTAACTCCTGGGTGGGCTCTGAGCGCACTCTCTGTATCCTGAGCCCACCCAATTTCGAAGCCTATTAGAGCCTCTGGCTCCAACCAGGTGCTTAAAAAAAACCCACCGCTGTAATTCATGCGCCCGGCGCCCAGAAAGGGGCTGGACATCTGAATAGGGGACGGCCAGCGGCGGCCATGGATAGGATCGTGCTATGCTTGAATCTATCCATTGCAAAGAGGGCGTGGCGTGGAGGGGGGGCGGAGCCTGGGCATCCCTAATGGCTGGGACTGATGTGACTCCCGCACCTGCAGCCACACGTAGAAGTGTAGACCTCGCCTTACACTTAATAATCAGTTATAGTATTAGGTTTTTTTCCTTTTGGGATGAAGGTTTTACATAAATAAAAGCTGATCATTGTATGCACCCCTGTCAGTGGTAAACGCTTTGTCTTAACACTTTTGACACATTTGTACGAGAGGTTGTACTGTTTAAAACAACAGACTTACTGGAAGGATCACCAGGTGAAAATAAAGAAAAGAAAGGCTAAAAAAATCCGATTGCGATTGGCTCTCTATGGGGCCGGATCACACATCTCCGGGGCGGCTCCGGTGTGAATCGCACAAGAGTCCGGAGTGTCTTTTGATCCGTTTCTGGTCCGAATTCTGCCAAAAATGTAGGCTGAAATCGGACCTGAAACGATGAATAGGGACGCACCGAACCCCCCCCGCTGGAAGCCGCTCCGCGCTCTCATATGTGAACCCGGCCTGATGCAGCATCACATCTAAGAATTGATAAGCTGCAATACAATAAATGTTTGCTTTTGGGGTTAGTACCCCTTTAAGAAGTAATACTGCATGTGATCGTCTTTGGGACTTGATTATCACATCAGTGAGAAGATGCAGAATAATTAAAATGTTGCAATTTTCAATAAAGAAAACCAATTGCAACATTTGTTCCACTATATCTTCCTATACAGTTCAGTGAGGTGCTGCCATCTAGTGGTCACTTTACATATAGCGATAAATTATATGTAAATTCTCACCTTGTAAAACTGGAGTATTGAATTAAAGTTCATGGAGGGCCAGTCAGTAAAATTTTCTTCCAGCAGACGTCCGAATCACATGTTTGATTTTTAATCGCTCTTCTGAGCATTGGCAAACGCGGCGCATCTTTCCCAGTGACAAATCGCACGGTGTCACAGCAGGGCTGGACTGGGACAAGGATTTGGCGCTGGATTTCACACAGAACGGCCCACTTCAACTTTTCAAACACTCACAAAAACAGTATATAAACTATACACATTGTGCAAAAAAACATAAGTAAAAACATTCCACTATTGGGCATAGGACAGAACTTATATCGGTCCTCCGAGGTTTACAACATTTATTTTTCTGTATGAAATGTGTGAAAATATATTCTAACTCCGTCCTCACCTCTTTTATTATTTCACTTATTCTCCTTTGTAGTTTTCTCCTCCTTCTCACATCACTGCGTGAAGTGGGAGGGGCTAACTTCATGCAGGAAAAATTGCTACAGCATCATTGGCTGGAATTTCAGAAACCGGCATTTCTGCACAGCCATTGGATGCCTTTCAGCAATGCAGCGGCGCTGAGGCTGAGACGGGTTGCACTATGAAGTGAGGTGACGGGCAGGGCAGATGACAGGTCTCTCCCATACCAGCCGGCCAGACAAAGCCACAGGGGCGTACCTAAAGCACTTGGCACCCGAGGCGTATCCCATATCTGGCACCCCCCCCATCTGGCACCCCCCTGAAAAACGAACACAGTTGCAGCAAGAAGGTGCAGGTTAAAAATCATATGGTGAGGAGGCAATATAATGCTTCCTTGCCATCTGTTAAACACCCTCTGAAAAGTGATCCACTGTAGTTCCCTCTTCAGAGGGCAACTCTAGTGTACCCTAATCTACAGCAATGCCCCTCACAGGGCCGATCCTAGGGTCACAGGCAGCTGGGTGCAGAAATATTTCTGGCGCCCCCACATGGGTGTGGTCATCTTAATAACCACTGCCTTTTACAAATGTTTCTATGGCAATGACTGCAGCCTCATTAGTGCCCATCAGCGCAGCCAAACCAGTACCCATGAATGCAGCCACACCAGTGTCCACTAATGCAGCCAAACCAGTGCCCATTAATGCAGCCTCACCAGTGCCCATTAATGCAGCCTCACCAGTGCCCATTAATGCAGCCTCACCAGTGCCCATGAAGGCAGCCACACAAGTGTCCACTAATGCAGCCTCACCAGTGTCCACTAATGCAGCCTCACCAGTGCCCATTAATGCAGCCTCACCAGTGCCCATTAATGCAGCCTCACCAGTGCCCATTAATGCAGCCTCACCAGTGCCCATTAATGCAGCCAGTGCTCATCAGTACAGCCTCAAAAAAACTTCTCCAGGCCCCCTGTGTTCAGTGGGGACCAGGGGACAGGAAGCGGACTATTTCATCACTTCTGGCTTTAGGTGGATTAATCCGCAGCAGCGCTCCTGGCCGGCTCCAGTGTACTGATATAGCACAGGCCGGCCTTCAACTGTGTAGAGCGCTGCTGCGGATCAATCCGCCTAAAGCCGCAAGTGATGAAGTCCGCTTTCTGTCCCCCAGCCCCCACTGAAAACAGGGGGCGGAGACGTTTTTTTTCCTAAACAGCTGCATTAGCTTATTGGTGGAGAGGGATTGATAGTCCCCGCCCACTCTATCTTCGCTGTCACTGAAATCAGTGTTCTGTCAAAATAGACAATTCATCAAGATCTCCAATCACGTCACTTCCGGTTACTGTAAACCATCATTAATTGGAGATTTAGATGACTTGCTGTTTTGACACAACACCGGCAAGCCTGGTACACGAATACTTCGCTGTTTTGACACAACATCAGGTAACAAGGAAAAAATTATCGCCGCCGCGGAGGCGGCCATTTTGTTGGTTAGTATCAGAGCGGACTAACAATATCCACTCCATGTAACATGTAATGTAACCAACACCAAGTACCGGAGTGTATACAGTTGGCGGTGTTGTGTCAAAACAGCAATTTATCAAAATCTCCAATTACTGAAGGTTTACAGTAACCGGAAGTGATGTGATTGGAGATCTTGATGAATTGGCTGTTTTGACAGAACATCGGCCCACTGAGCCATCAGCCCACCGGGAAACTCCCGGTAGTCCCGATGGCGAGCACATGCCTGTGCCACAGTGCCAAGCTACTTGGTACGGCACAATTTAAAAAGAGGGCTTCTTTCTCTGTTTCTGCATATTAGGCAGCCCACTCAAATAAATGGGCGCTTACACGCAGAACGCAGTATGTAATAATGTGAACGTAGCCTCAGATCCTTCACAACACAATCCTGTTATTACATCAGCCCCCCCCCCCTCCCCACATCATCCCTCTCTTCACAGTACAGTCTTCAGCCCCCCTTCACATTCCTGTCCTCACCCCTTTTATAGAACCCCCCCTTCACACTGCAGTCCCCAGCCCCCCTTCACTTTCCTGTAACACAGCCTGCTGGTACTTACCTCATTCTAGAACCCACTGTATGTATTGTTTCTCCTTATTACACATTTTACAATGAGCCGCCCACAGCACTATACAAAGAATACCCAGCTAATTATATCCCTATCTACACCACAGGAGCTTACAATCTATCCCCTCCCCCACTGTCACACACTATTATTATTATACATTTATATAGCTCTGACATATAACGCAGTGCTGTACAAAGATCACTGAACCAATCATATCAGTCTCTGTACAGAGGAGCTTACACTCTAATGTCCCCTCCCCCCCACAGTCACACACTATTATCATTATGCAGTGCCTTGAAAAAGTATTCACACCCCTTGAAATTCTCCACATTTTGTTACAACCAAAATCGTAAATGTATTTTATTGGGATTTTATGTGATAGATCAACACAAAGTGTCACATAATTGTGAAGTGGAAGGAAAATGATAAATGGTACAAATAAATATGTGAAAAGTGTGTCGGGGGGGGGGGGGGGCATTTGTATGGCGCCCCCCGGAGTCAATACTTTGTAGAACCTCCTTTCTCTACAAGTCTTTTTGGGGATGTCTCTACCAGCTTTGCACATCTAGAGAGGACATTTCTGCCCATTCTTCTTTGTAAAATATCTCAAGCTCTGTCAGATTGGATGGAGAGCGTCTGTGAACACATGAATATGCTTTGATGTAAACCATTCCATTGTAGCTCTGGCTGGATGTTTCGGGTCGTTGTCCTGCTGGAAGGTGAACCTCCGCCCCAGTCTCAAGTCTTTTGTAGACTCTAACAGGTTTTCTTCTAAGATTGTCCTGTATTTGTCTCCATCCATCTTCCCATCAACTCTGACCAGCTTCCCTGTCCCTGCTGAAGAAAACCATCCCCACCACATGATGCTGCCACCACCATGTTTCACAGTGGGGATGGTGTGTTCAGGGTGATGTGCGGTGTTAGTTTTCCCCACACATAGCGTTTTGCTTTTAAGCCAAAAAGTTGAATTTTGGTCTCATCTGACCAGATCACCTTCTTCCACATGTTTGCTGTGTCCTCCACATGGCTTCTCACAAACTACAAACAGGACTTCTTATGACTTTCTTTCACCAATGTCTTTCTTCTTGTCACTCTTCCATAAAGGGCAGATTTGTGGAGAACACGACTAATAGTTGTCCTGTGGACAGATTCTCCCACCTGAGCTGTGGATCTCTGCAGCTCCTCCAGAGTTACCATGGACCTCTTGGCTCTTCTCTGATGAATGCTCTCCTTGCCCGGCCGGTCAGTTTAGGTGGACGGCCATGTCTTGGTAGGTTTGCAGTTGTGCCCATACTCTTTCCATTTTCCGATGATGGATTGAACAGAGCTCCGAGAGATGTTCAAAGCTTGGGAGATTTTTTTATTACCTAACCCTGCTTTATACTTCTCCACAACGTTATCCCTGACCTGTCTGGTGTGTTCCTTGGCCTTCATGATGCTGTTTGTTCACTAAGGTTCTCTAACAAACCTCTGAGGGCTTCACAGAACAGCTGTATTTATACTGAGATTAAATGACACACAGGTGGACTCTATTTACTAATTAGGGGACTTCTGAAGGCAATTGGTTCCACTAGATTTTAGTTAGGGGTATCAGAGTAAAGGGGGCTGAATACAAATGCCCCCCCCCCCCCACACTTTTCACATATTTATTTGTATCATTTATCATTTTCCTTCCACTTCACAATTATGAGACACTTTGTGTTGGTCTATCACATAAAAGTGTTCACTTAGGCCGGGTTCACACCTATGCATTTTTTTAGTGCGTTTTCAGTTTTGCAGAAACACACTACACTCCATATAACATGGTTTCCTATGGGTCATGTTCACATCTGTGCATTGTATGGAAAGGGCCAGGGACTTCTTCTGTTTTTTTGGTTCCAGAGGCTTGGATAAAAAATGTGTATTGAAAAATGCAAAACGCACCCGGAATATGCAAACCGCAACCTGCAGTGGTGTGAACCGGGCCTTAAATAAACATTGGAGCTTCTCAGGAAACATAAAGCCTAAAAACACTTGCCGATCCTGTCCCTCGGGTCGGGGAAATCTCGGGTGGGTGGACAGCCGGCATCACTGAAGGGATCTATCGCAGTGATGACAGAGCGGGGGTCATATCTGGGGCAGACGTTATCTCCACCATGACACCACAGACCTGATTTATGAGAAATGGAACTGAATTCCTGGTGTGAGACTTCCAGTAACAAAGTATCACCTTTTGGGGGTCATTCATTACATTACAGGTGGAATGACTGCGCTGAGTGCGGCCGGAATCCATGTTTATTATGGGCGATGGGGACTACGTTCCAGTGCATGGCGTTATTTCATGTATTAAGACGGTCCATTCACATTAATGGGTTATCAACCCCCCCAAATGTACAAGAAATCAGACGTGCACCATTTTTTTTCTAACGCAGCGCAACACAATGCATGGCGGTGCGTTACTTGGCATGGAGATGCACTACAACACTTATGCATTGGAGATACATTGGTTTAATGCACTGGGTGGCAGTGACAATGCATGGCACCACAATGTGCAGGGGAGGAAACAGCAGCATTAAAAATGCTTCTAAAGCCACATTTTGCAAATACGTTTAGGTGCGTCAAACGTCTGGGCGTTCGGCTGTGAGGCCAAAGTTTATGTGGTGAGAATGCCCTCAGCAGGGCCGGATCTAGCCTATCTTATCTGGGGGTGCAATAAAAAAGTCAGGGGGCATAATTTAAACATTGTGTGGGGGTCATTGGCAGCCTTTACACAGTGTGATAGAGATGCAGAGAACCAGAATTCCCTGTTCACTCAGCGCCCTTCTGAATATTGGATCCCCCTTTACATCAGGGTCCCCATCACAGTGCCCCCTCACATGGGATATCCCCATTAGTGTGCTCCTTTACATCAACTTCCCCATTGGAGTGCCCCCTTACATCAATGTCCCCATTGGACTGCCCCCTTACATCAATGTCCCCATTGGACTGCCCCCTTACATCAATGTCCCCATTGGAGTGCCCCCTTACATCAATGTCCCCATTGGACTGCCCCCTTACATCAATGTCCCCATTGGACTGCCCCCTTACATCAATGTCCCCATTGGAGTGCCCCCTTACATCAACTGCCCCCATCAGCATGTCCTCATAATCAATTTTCTCCATCAGAGTGCCCCCTTACATCTACTTTCCCAGTAGAGTTTCCATTTACATCAGATATCTCATCAGTGTGCCCTCTTACATCAACTGCCATGATAGGAGTGTCCTTTTACATCACCAGAGTGCCCCTTAGATCAACTGCACCATCAGAGTGCCCCCTTACATCAACTGCCTCAAACAGAGTGCCCCCTTACATCAATTGCCCCAAAAGAGTGCCCCCTTACATCAACTGCCCCAAAAGAGTGCCCCCTTACATCAACTGCCCCATTAGAGTGCCCCCTTACATCAAATGCCCCCATCAGAGTGCCCTTTTACATCCATTGCCCCATCAGAGTGCTCCATTACATCAACTGTCCCAGTAGAGTTTCCCTTTACATCAAATATCTCATCAGTGTGCCCCCTTACATCAACTGCCATAATTGGAGTGTCCCCTTACATCAGCTGCACCATCAAAATGCCCCTTAGTTCAACTGCCACAATTGGAGTGCCCCTTACATCAACTGCCACCATCAGAGTGCCCCTTAGATCAACTGCACAGCCAGAGTGCCCCCTTACATCAATTACCCTATCAGAGTGCCCCCTTACATCAACTGCCTCCATTAGAATGCCCTTTTACATCCATTGCCCCATCAGAGTGCTCCATTACATCAACTGTCCCAGTAGAGTTTCCCTTTACATCAAATATCTCATCAGTGTGCCCCCTTAGATCAACTGCACCATCAGAGTGCCCCCTTACATCAACTGCCCCATCGGAGTACAAGTTGTACCTGACTCATTATATTCAACTGCACATTGTCATGCGTTGCAGCGTGCTACAAGTGCCTCACCTTGGTGTGTTGGGGTGTCCAATGAGTGACCCCACTATGCAGAAACACGTGTTACCAAGTACAAATGTGCTCAAGAGATTGTACAATCAGATTGTAAGGTGTGTGGTCAGATTGGACCTCTATATTCTAATATAATATTGTTACATCGTCTCTGTTCTTTATTCAGGTTCTGGGCCTTTCCCATCGCAGAAAAAGGAAACTCCCTGCGGAGTATAAATAGCTGAGCGGAGGCTTTAGGGTTTAGTCGTCTGTTCTTCCCAATAAGGAGTCAGTGTGTGGAGATGTCACTGATGAGCCCGGTGACATGTGAACAGGCTTTGTCACACATATAAGCTCAGCCCTTCTATTGTCATCCCACTGCCTGTCCCGGGATCTCCACACTCCTCCACTCCTCCACACTCCTCCAGACTCCTCCACTCCTCCACACTCCTCCAGACTCCACCATGGATGACATCTACAAAGCAGCGGTGAGTCCCTATTATAACTCCAACAGGGGGGTCCCCATACTGAAGATTCCAGGAGCCCCCCCAACATTCGATTTATTGATTTATGTATTTATTTATATAGTTATCCTTTTTTTTAAATGTTATTTAAGTTATTTATTTAGTTATGTATTTATTTATATTGGTATCAAATAATTTATACAGTTAATTAAGTTATTTATTTAGTTATGTATTTATTTATATAGTTATCAATTTATTTATAAAGTTAATTAAGTTGTTTATTTAGTTATGCATTTATTTTTAAAGTTGTCAAAGTAACTTTTATAGTTATTGATTTATTTGTATATTTATTTATTTATAGAGTGCCGACAATTTTACGCAGCACTTCACACATTGTACATTCACTTCTCTTATAAATGATTTTACATTATTTATGTTTCTTACTTTATAACTTTTTGTAACACTTTGTATCTTGTAATAAGAGACACAAAGTATCCGAGACGTAACAGACACAGCCTATTGAACAATGTATCAGCTCAGGTTTCCTCCAATAACAAGAGATATAAAGCAGTGTTTCTCAACTCCAGTCCTAATGTACCCCCAACAGGTCATGCTTTCAGGCTTTCCATTATTTTGCACAGGTGATTTAATCAGTTTCACTGCCTTAGTAATTACCACAGAATAGTGCCCCATCATTGGTGTCAGTAGGGGAATAGTGCCCCATTGCTGGTGTCACTGGGAGGAATAGTGCCCCATCATTGGTATCAGTTGGAGAAATAGTGCCCCATCATTGGTGTCAGTGGGAGGAATAGTGCCCCATCATTGGTGTCAGTGGGAGGAATAGTGTCCCATCATTGGTGTCAGTGGGAGGAATAGTGCCCCATCATTGGTGTCAGTGGGAGGAATAGTGTCCCATCATTGGTGTCAGTGGGAGGAATAGTGCTCCATCATTGGTGTCAGTAGGGGAATAGTGCCCCATTGCTGGTGTCACTGGGAGGAATAGTGCCCCATCATTGGTATCAGTTGGAGAAATAGTGCCCCATCATTGGTGTCAGTGGGAGGAATAGTGTCCCATCATTGGTGTCAGTGGGAGGAATAGTGCCCCATCATTGGTGTCAGTTGGAGAAATAGTGCCCCATCATTGGTGTCAGTGGAACGAATAGTGCCCCATTGTTGGTGTCAGTGGGAGGAATAGTGCCCCATTGTTGGTGTCAGTGGGAGGAATAGTGCCCCATTGTTGGTGTCAGTGGGAGAAATAGTGTCCCATCATTGGTGTCAGTGGGAGGAATAGTGCCCCATTGTTGGTGTCAGTCACATAAAAACCAGAAGAATACGGATCGACCACAAAATATAATTCCACCTTTTCAAGAAGCAGCTTACCTTACCTTTTTGAACACTAAAGGTAGAAAGATCAGAATACGCTCAAGTCAAGCAAAACTGCAAACCATTTTGCCGCCATGCGCAGAACCGTTCTTCTGTGTGGGGCACCATTCATTCTAATGGCACCTCACTCACGTGAAAGGCAGGCACCAAACGGCATGGTCCAGCACGATATTTAAAAAAGGGTTGAGAACTACTTTCCCAGCGTTTCTCGCGGGTGAGGCATTTCATTGAAATAGTTGGGTTGCCCTACACATGACACGTGGGAATCACGTGTGTAATGCACATGTGCACCAGTGCCCGCGGTAGTGTGTGCCAAGCCTTACGCATGTGATGTGAACAAGCCCTAAAAGTATTTTCTGGTCCCCCAGTCCACCTGTACATGGAGAGTCCCTGTCTATAGACTTCCAAGCACTTTATTGTCCATCAGGTCTGCCCTGTACAGAACCGGACCCTACCATCTGAGCCAGTGGGGGGATATAAGTCACAAGAGTCCTCCCCAAATCAACTTTAGTTATGTAAAGGCGGCCGGTGACTAGGTGCTGGGTGACAAAGCATGTGGCCTCTACAATGTCATCAGGGTGACTCTCCAGCTTTGTCCAGAGGGCCCCCGGCTACAGACTCCAGTCAGGTTATTGTCTACTTGTCTTTGATATTAGGGGAGGACGTTCTCAGGGACAGGTTTATGGTGATGGATGGACTAAGAACACTCAATTTAAACAAATTTTACAAAACAAATATGTGTGTAAAATTTTCATATAACTGAAAATAACTGGAGACCAAGCAGAAGGCAGCTCGTGGTTGGGCCTTATTGGCCGTTTTAGGCTCAACCAAAGGGCTGCTCACCTGAGACCTTCAATGGCATGGCTGAAGAGCAGGCAGACAAGTACGGGATCAGGACTGTATACCATAAACCAATGAAACCCTTACGTATACCGTTGTGAGCATCATGGCTCTTTCTTTTATAGAAGCCAACTTTTATTTAGGTTTACCCTTTGAAGTGATGCTAAATTGTGTTTACTTCTTGGACTGGGTACCACATAAGGGACCTGGACCCTCCATGACAATGACACAGGGTGGGGATATTTAAAGGCCAACATCACCCAACATGAAAAATTCAGTTTCAGGTGATAAATTCATCAGCTGGAGGTCCAGTGCAGTCTATCAACTACAGTCACCTTTGGGGAATTTGTGGGCGGAACTTGACCAGTTTGAACACACCCTCAATTCCATTTTTGGAGCTCTTTGGAGCTCTGGCATTATTCTGTGCTCTTTATCAAACAGTCACATCTATCTGCAGCAATGTGAGTTTATGAAGCTTCTACCATCCAGCAATTCTGGATTCTACACAGAAGAATAAAGACATAAAAAATCAATCAATGAATCAATGAGCCAGAGCAAAGGATTCCCTGATATTTTATTATATTCAAATATCTGAATAATTCCTCAATGTACATTCCCCAGAGATGGAAGTCATGTCTGTCTCCTATATATAGAATGTGGCTGGAGTCTGGACAATGGAACAATGGCTTATCCTCCACCTGTCTGATGATACAAGTACCGCTATCAACAGCTCAGCCCGACTTAAAATAGTTCACAAGCTTCAGATGATTTGTTGGTGGTCCCATTCCAGAACTGACGTCTGATGAGTAACCTTTGCTGGACTTTCCACCATTGTCCTACCTTCTCACCAATCCTTCCATCATTATATCTCTTCTCTCTGTAACACCCCCCCCCCCCCCGACTCCCTACCCCATCAACTGTCCCTCTCTCCTTCTCCTCTCTTCCCTGTGTTATCTCTATCACTCTCTCCCTTCTCTTTCTATGTCTTGTCTTTATTTTTTCTTTTGCTTGCTTTTCTCTCTACTTCCTTCATCCCCCTCTCATTTCTCTCTCTCCCTTTCTTTCTGCTCCCTCCTCTTTCTACTGCCCCCTTCTCCTTCTCTCCATCCCCCTCCTCTCTCTCGTTTTTCTCTCTCGTCTCTAATCTCTCTATCTTTCTCTCTTGTCTCTCTCTCATCACTCTCTCTCGCTCCCTCTCCTCTGTCTTCTCTCGCTGTGTCTCTCCTTTCTCGCTTTCTCGCCTCTCTGTCTCTCTCTGTGTCTCTCCTCTCTCTCTGTCTATCCTATCTTGTCTCACTCTTCTCCCGTTTCTCTGTCCCTCTCTCTGTCTCTCTCTCTGTGTCTCTCCTCTCCTCTCCTCTCCTCTCCTCTCCTCTCTCTCTTGTCTCGCCTCCCTCTCTCTCCTCTCTCTCTCCTCTCTCGTCTCACCTCTCTCTCTCTATTCTCTCTGTGTCTCTCCTCTCTCATCTCTCCGCCTCTCTCTCATCTCTCTCTCCTCTGTCTCTCTCTCTCTCTCTCTCTGTCGGTCACTCTCTCTGTTTCTCGTCTCTCTCTCTCCCTCTCTCTCGCTCCTCTCTCTCGTTTCTCTCTCTCGTCTCTCTCCCTCCTCTGTCTTCTCTCTCTGTGTCTCTCCTCTCTCTCTCTGTCTCTCTCTCTCCCCCTCTCTGTCTCTCTCTCTGTCTCTCTCCTCTCTCTGTCTCTCTCTCCTCTCTTGGCTCTCTCCTCTCTCTCTCTGTCTCTCCTCTCTTGGCTCTCTCCTCTCTCTGTGTCTCTTCTCTCTCTGTCTCTCTCTCTGTCTCTGTCTCTCCTCTCTCTGTCTCTCCTCTCTCTGTCTCTCTCCTCTATCTGCATCTATCAGGCAGTCTTCAAGGGATCCCACATCCATAGAAAATTCAATCAGTTACATCAGCATCAGGTGCTTGATAGCTGCTGATCCAAGACGGATTCATTTTTATGAATGTGAGCCTATCAATGGAGTCTGTGGACAGGCGCACTCTATGATCCATTACAAACCCTCCAGCAGCACTGAATGTGCATTCAGAAAGAACGCTGGATGCAGGACAGGCCAGTAGCTCAATTGCATGTTGAGCAAGTTCTGGCCAGTGGTCCATCCTCAAGACCCAGTAACCCAGTGGATACTCTGTTGGAAAGGTCTCCAAGCCTGCTCTTGCCCCTAGATATTCCTGCACCATGTAATGCAGACACTGGTGATGGTTGCTTAAACCGATCAGACCTTGGCGCTAAGGACTGAAAAATGGCATCAGTCAGCCGACCACCTTCTCCACCACTCTTCCTCTGACTGAACGAAGCCTCAGCAACATGTTGTCCAGCACCAGGAAATTGTAACCTCCCAGGGTCTGGAAATGCATTGAACAAACCCTTCTTCAAGGCCAACGGAAGATGTTTCATCCTCTGCTCCCTCTGCAAAGGCAGGATGATTTCTGCAACCTTACCTTTGTAATGTGGATCAAGAAGGGTTGCCAGCCAGCAATGATCCCTCTCCATGATACCAGGAATCCTAGGGTCCTTTCGCAGGCTTTGCAGATTCAGGGAGGCCATGCAGCATAAGTTTGCAGAGGCATTCGATTCTAAGTCCTTTGGGTGACTAAGGATCACATGATCTGTAACAACCTCCTCCCAGCCACGTACAAGTCCTTGGGTTTCTGGGGAATGAAAACCATCCCTTGAAGACTGCTGCTGAGTGTTATCCTCTACCTCCATGCTGACACAATCCTCCTCTTCTTCCTGTGTGTTTGGCGGGCCCACAGGAATGCTATCTGGGGGCCTTGAGAGGTAAGGAAGTCCTTCTCTTCCTCCCTCTGTTCTGACTCAAGTGTCTTGTCCATTATTCTACGAAACGTGTGCTCCAACAGGAAGACTAGAGGGACAGTGTCACTGATACATGCATTGTCGCTGCTCACCATCCTTGTGGCCTCCTCAAATGGTGACAGGACAGTGCATGCATCCTTGATCAGTAGCCACTGGCGTGGGGAAAAGAAGCCAAGCTCCCCTGACCCTGTCCTGGTACCATACTCGCACAGGTACTCATTGATGGCCCTCTGCTGCATGTGTAGCTGCTGCAACATTGCCAACATTAAGTTCCACCTGGTGGGCATGTCACAAATGAGGCGGTTGGTGGGCAGGTTGCATTCCCTTTGAATGTCAGCCAGCCGAGCACTGGCATTGTATGACCGGCGGAAATGACCACAGACTTTCCTGGCCTGCCTCAGGACATCCTGTAAGCCAGGGTACCTGCTCAAGAACCACTGCACCACCAAATTCAGGATGTGAGCCAAACAGGGAACATGGATGAAGTGACCCTCTCGGAGGGCGGAGAGAAGGTTGGTGCGATTGTCGCATACATCCATTCCTGGCTGAAGCTGGCATGGCGTCAACCACCTCTGAGCCTGCCCCTGCAGCGCTGACAGAATCTCTGCCCCAGTGTGGCTCCTGTCCCCTAAGCAGACCAACTCAAGCACCGCATGGCATCTTTTTGCTTGACTGTTTGCATAGCCCCTTGAACGCTTATGGAGCACTGCTGTTTCATAGGACAAATCTGCAGAAGAGGAAGAAGAAAAGGAAGGGGGTGGAAGAGAGAGCTGTGACAGAATCACCACTAACATTTTGGAGGTGTGGTGGTGGAACAAGCTCCAACAATACTGAACCCTGTCCTGCATCGTTCCCAGCTGCCAGCAAAGTTACCCAGTGCGCTATGAAGGAAAGGTAACGTCCCTGCCCATGCCTGTTGGACCATGAGTCAGCGGTAATATGCACCTTACTGCTGACCGCCCTGTCCAACGAGGCCAAAATATTGCCTTCCAAATGCCGGTAGAGAGCCTGGATGGCCTTCTGTGAAAAGAAATGGCATTTTGGAACCTGAGGTACAGCACATTCTACAAATTCACAAAAGGGGGCAGAGCCTACCAGCTGAAAAGACAGCAGTTGCAGTGCTACCAATTTGGCCAAGACAGCATTCAGATGCTGAGCATGTGGATGGCTGGGACCAAATTTCTTTTTACGGTTCAGCAACTGGGCTAGGGATTGGCCTTCTAAAATCAGATGGTGGTGTACTGCTAGCAGATTGGCTGCAAGTACTTGGGACACCTATTGCTATACCTTCATTCCTCTCAGTGCAGATTTTTGAGAGGACTGGAGGTATAGTGGGGTTGGAGATCCCAGATGAGGAGCAAGGAGAAGTCCGCCTTTTTCTTTGATGTGGGTCTTTCAAGTGCTGTTGCCAAAGGACTGCATGGGAGGTCATCATATGTCTGGTCAAGGATGTGGTGCCCAAGTGGCTACTGTCCTGGCCATGCTTGATCCGCTTCAGACATAGGTTGCAAACAGCAACAGTGTGATCTGCTGCACACGTGTCGAAAAAAGGCCCACACCAAGGAACTTTTAAAAGTCAGCGGGGAGTCAGCAGCATCCTGCACCCATGGAGCTCTGCGTTGTGATGCAATAGGGTGGCTGCCCTTAAGCTGCCCCCTGGAGGGCATCCAACCTCATAGGAGACGTGCCTCCTCCTCTCTTCTATCAGGCACCCAAGTTGGGTCAGTGACCTCATCATCCCCTCCCTCCTCATCACTGGAGCAAACTTGGCAGTATGCTGCAGCTGGGGGAACATGACTGCCAGTTTCTTGTCCTTCTTGGGCACCCCCTCTCTCTAGGCTCACATTACTCCCTTCCTCAACCTGGGAACCAACATCGGAACCTTCAAATCGCTGTGCATCCTCCAGCAGCACGTACCTAACACTGTGGTCGAATAGTTCTGGGGACTCCTCCGTGCATCATGGTGGGGCTACGAAGGAATGACTGTGGACAAGGAGCCGGTGGAATAGGCCGCTTTGGCAGCTGCATTGGAAGGCAAACTACTCTGAGCCTGGGTGACAGAGGATGAGGAGGATGAGGACGGCTTTGTTATCCACTCCACTATTGCTGCACTTTATTGTATACTGTGTACACCACCTGAAGTGTATTAGAAACAGTACACCACAGAATGCACTGTAGATATAGGCTACACTGGATACAGAGTACATATATATATATATATATATAAATACACTGCCTGCGCTGACTGAATATAGAGTAAACACTGAATTTAAAGTCTATGCTAAATGCAGAGTATATATATATATACCGTATTTATCGGCATATAACACGCACAGGCGTATAACACGCACCTTCATTTTAAAAGGGAAGTTTCATGAAAAAAAACTTTCATTTTAAATAAAGAACTTTGAAGCAAATTAAGGGTCACTGCCCATCAATGCAGCCTGATCAATGTTCATCAGCAGCCTCACAATTGCCCATCAATGCAGCTTGATCAATGCCCATCTCAGGGAGGGGGGCAGGATGAGCGCCATCAGATTACATACAGGGAGAATCTCCTGTTTACTCGGCGGCCTCTTTAATACAAAGTCCCGCCTCCTGGACCAGATTCTATGATGGACAGAACACTGGTCCAATGGTGGCCCAGGAGACAGGACTTCCTATTACAGAGGCCGCTGTGTAAACAGGAGATTCTCGCTGTATGTAATCTGATGGCGCTCGTCCCACCCCCCTCCCCGTTCTCTCCGAGGCAGCCCAAATTGCAGTATCGCGTATAACACGCACACACTATTTGCAACCAATTTGCAGGGTGAAAAAGTGAGTGTTATACGCCAATAAATACAGTATATACTAGACTGACTGTATATATATATATATCAAATACACTGCCACTAACTGAATAACCTGCCTGCTTAATCTAAATCACACTCATCTCTCCATCCACACCAACAACACTACACAGGGCCGGCTGTGTAGGCAGCCTTATATAGTGTGGGGCGTGGACTTAGTCCCCCTGAGCCATAATTGGCCAAAGGCACCCTGGCTCTCTTAGCAAAGGCCACTGGGATTTGCCAAGGCATGCAGATGAGGTGCATGCTTTGTCCAATCATCATACAGCAACGCACTGCGATCTTGCAATGCATTATGGGGCACTCAAATTTGCCGCAAACTCCCGATAGTGTTCCCTCTTCGGCGAACGGGCGAACACCCGATGTTCGACTCAAACTTATGTTCAACCTGAACATCAAGCTCATCCCTAATTGTCACCCCATTATTGTCACCCCATTATTGTCACCCCATTATTGTTACCTCAATATTGTCACCCTAATATTGTCTCTTGTATCATGTCTGCAGTCTCAGACCATCTCTTGTATCATGCCCATAGTCGGGGCCCCCGTGTCTGATATGACCCTTAGTCAGTCAGGGTACAGATTTCTCGCAGTAGCGGGGCCCCCATGTCTGAAGTGGCCCTTAGTAAATTAGGGTAAAGATTCCTTGCAGTAGCGGGGCCCCTGTGTCTGATGTGGCTCTTAGTAAATCAGGTGGCAGATTTCTTGCAGTAGCGGGGCCCCCATGTCTGATGTGGCCCTTAGTAAATCAGGCTATAGATTTCTCGCAGTAGCGGGGCCCCATGTCTGATGTGGCCCTTAGTAAATCAGGCTGTAGATTTCTCGCAGTAGCGGGGCCCCTGTGTCTGATGTGGCCCTTAGTAAATCAGGCTGTAGATTTCTTGCAGTAGCGGGGCCCCTGTGTCTGATGTGGCCCTTAGTAAATCAGGTGACAGATTTCTCGCAGTAGCGGGGCCCCCATGTCTGATGTGGCCCTTAGTAAATCAGGTGACAGATTTCTCGCAGTAGCGGGGCCCCTGTGTCTGATGTGGCCCTTAGTAAATCAGGCTGTAGATTTCTCGCAGTAGCGGGGCCCCTGTGTCTGATGTGGCCCTTAGTAAATCAGGCTGTAGACTTCTCGCAGTAGCGGGGCCCCCATGTCTGATGTGGCCCTTAGTAAATCAGGCTGTAGATTTCTTGCAGTAGCGGGGCCCCTGTGTCTGATGTGGCCCTTAGTAAATCAGGTGACAGATTTCTCGCAGTAGCGGGGCCCCTGTGTCTGATGTGGCCCTTAGTAAATCAGGTGACAGATTTCTCACAGTAGCGGGGCCCCTGTGTCTGATGTGGCCCTTAGTAAATCAGGCTGTAGATTTTTCGCAGTAGCGGGGCCCCTGTGTCTGATGTGGCCCTTAGTAAATCAGGTGACAGATTTCTCGCAGTAGCGGGGCCCCTGTGTCTGATGTGGCCCTTAGTAAATCAGGCTGTAGATTTCTCGCAGTAGCGGGGCCCCTGTGTCTGATGTGGCCCTTAGTAAATCAGGCTGTAGACTTCTCGCAGTAGCGGGGCCCCATGTCTGATGTGGCCCTTAGTAAATCAGGTGACAGATTTCTCGCAGTAGTGGGGCCCCCATGTCTGATGTGGCCCTTAGTAAATCAGGTGACAGATTTCTTGCAGTAGCGGGGCCCCCATGTCTGATGTGGCCCTTAGTAAATCAGGTGACAGATTCCTTGCAGTAGTGGGGCCCCCATGTCTGATGTGGCCCTTAGTAAATCAGGTGACATATTTCTCGCAGTAGCGGGGCCCCTGTGTCTGATGTGGCCCTTAGTAAATCAGGTGACAGATTTCTTGCAGTAGCGGGGCCCCCATGTCTGATGTGGCCCTTAGTAAATTAGGGTACAGATTCCTTGCAGTAGTGGGGCCCCCATGTCTGATGTGGCCCTTAGTAAATCAGGTGACATATTTCTCGCAGTAGCGGGGCCCCTGTGTCTGATGTGGCCCTTAGTAAATCAGGCTGTAGATTTCTCGCAGTAGCGGGGCCCCCATGTCTGATGTGGCCCTTAGTAAATCAGGTGACAGATTTCTCGCAGTAGCGGGGCCCCTGTGTCTGATGTGGCCCTTAGTAAATCAGGCTGTAGATTTCTCACAGTAGCGGGGCCCCTGTGTCTGATGTGGCCCTTAGTAAGTCAGGTGACAGATTTCTTGCAGTAGCGGGGCCCCTGTGTCTGATGTGGCCCTTAGTAAATCAGGCTGTAGATTTCTCGCAGTAGCGGGGCCCCTGTGTCTGATGTGGCCCTTAGTAAATCAGGCTGTAGATTTCTCGCAGTAGCGGGGCCCCTGTGTCTGATGTGGCCCTTAGTAAATCAGGTAACAGATTTCTCGCAGTAGCGGGGCCCCTGTGTCTGATGTGGCCCTTAGTAAATCAGGCTGTAGATTTCTCGCAGTAGCGGGGCCCCTGTGTCTGATGTGGCCCTTAGTAAATCAGGCTGTAGATTTCTCGCAGTAGCGGGGCCCCCATGTCTGATGTGGCCCTTAGTAAATCAGGCTGTAGATTTCTCGCAGTAGCGGGGCCCCTGTGTCTGATGTGGCCCTTAGTAAGTCAGGTGACAGATTTCTCGCAGTAGCGGGGCCCCTGTGTCTGATGTGGCCCTTAGTAAATCAGGCTGTAGATTTCTCGCAGTAGCGGGGCCCCTGTGTCTGATGTGGCCCTTAGTAAATCAGGCTGTAGATTTCTCGCAGTAGCGGGGCCCCTGTGTCTGATGTGGCCCTTAGTAAATCAGGCTGTAGATTTCTCGCAGTAGCGGGGCCCCTGTGTCTGATGTGGCCCTTAGTAAATCAGGTGACAGATTTCTCGCAGTAGCGGGGCCCCCATGTCTGATGTGGCCCTTAGTAAATCAGGCTGTAGATTTCTCGCAGTAGCGGGGCCCCTGTGTCTGATGTGGCCCTTAGTAAATCAGGCTGTAGATTTCTCGCAGTAGCGGGGCCCCTGTGTCTGATGTGGCCCTTAGTAAATCAGGTGACAGATTTCTCGCAGTAGCGGGGCCCCCATGTCTGATGTGGCCCTTAGTAAATCAGGTGACAGATTTCTTGCAGTAGCGGGGCCCCCATGTCTGATGTGGCCCTTAGTAAATCAGGTGACAGATTTCTTGCAGTAGCGGGGCCCCCATGTCTGATGTGGCCCTTAGTAAATCAGGTGACAGATTTCTCGCAGTAGCGGGGCCCCTGTGTCTGATGTGGCCCTTAGTAAATTAGGGTACAGATTCCTTGCAGTAGTGGGGCCCCCGTGTCTGATGTGGCCCTTAGTAAATCAGGTGACAGATTTCTTGCAGTAGCGGGGCCCCTGTGTCTGATGTGGCCCTTAGTAAGTCAGGTGACAGATTTCTCGCAGTAGCGGGGCCCCTGTGTCTGATGTGGCCCTTAGTAAATCAGGTGACAGATTTCTTGCAGTAGCGGGGCCCCCATGTCTGATGTGGCCCTTACTAAATCAGGCTGTAGATTTCTCACAGTAGCGGGGCCCCTGTGTCTGATGTGGCCCTTAGTAAGTCAGGTGACAGATTTCTTGCAGTAGCGGGGCCCCTGTGTCTGATGTGGCCCTTAGTAAATCAGGCTGTAGATTTCTCGCAGTAGCGGGGCCCCTGTGTCTGATGTGGCCCTTAGTAAGTCAGGTGACAGATTTCTCGCAGTAGCGGGGCCCCTGTGTCTGATGTGGCCCTTAGTAAGTCAGGTGACAGATTTCTCGCAGTAGCGGGGCCCCTGTGTCTGATGTGGCCCTTAGTAAATCAGGCTGTAGATTTCTCGCAGTAGCGGGGCCCCTGTGTCTGATGTGGCCCTTAGTAAGTCAGGTGACAGATTTCTCGCAGTAGCGGGGCCCCTGTGTCTGATGTGGCCCTTAGTAAATCAGGTGACAGATTTCTCGCAGTAGCGGGGCCCCTGTGTCTGATGTGGCCCTTAGTAAATCAGGCTGTAGATTTCTCGCAGTAGCGGGGCCCCTGTGTCTGATGTGGCCCTTAGTAAGTCAGGTGACAGATTTCTTGCAGTAGCGGGGCCCCCATGTCTGATGTGGCCCTTAGTAAATCAGGTGACAGATTTCTCGCAGTAGCGGGGCCCCTGTGTCTGATGTGGCCCTTAGTAAATCAGGTGACAGATTTCTTGCAGTAGCGGGGCCCCCATGTCTGATGTGGCCCTTAGTAAATCAGGCTGTAGATTTCTCACAGTAGCGGGGCCCCTGTGTCTGATGTGGCCCTTAGTAAGTCAGGTGACAGATTTCTCGCAGTAGCGGGGCCCCTGTGTCTGATGTGGCCCTTAGTAAATCAGGCTGTAGATTTCTCGCAGTAGCGGGGCCCCTGTGTCTGATGTGGCCCTTAGTAAGTCAGGTGACAGATTTCTCGCAGTAGCGGGGCCCCTGTGTCTGATGTGGCCCTTAGTAAGTCAGGTGACAGATTTCTCGCAGTAGCGGGGCCCCTGTGTCTGATGTGGCCCTTAGTAAATCAGGCTGTAGATTTCTCGCAGTAGCGGGGCCCCTGTGTCTGATGTGGCCCTTAGTAAGTCAGGTGACAGATTTCTCGCAGTAGCGGGGCCCCTGTGTCTGATGTGGCCCTTAGTAAATCAGGCTGTAGATTTCTCGCAGTAGCGGGGCCCCTGTGTCTGATGTGGCCCTTAGTAAGTCAGGTGACAGATTTCTTGCAGTAGCGGGGCCCCCATGTCTGATGTGGCCCTTAGTAAATCAGGTGACAGATTTCTCGCAGTAGCGGGGCCCCTGTGTCTGATGTGGCCCTTAGTAAATCAGGTGACAGATTTCTTGCAGTAGCGGGGCCCCCATGTCTGATGTGGCCCTTAGTAAATCAGGCTGTAGATTTCTCACAGTAGCGGGGCCCCTGTGTCTGATGTGGCCCTTAGTAAGTCAGGTGACAGATTTCTCGCAGTAGCGGGGCCCCTGTGTCTGATGTGGCCCTTAGTAAATCAGGCTGTAGATTTCTCGCAGTAGCGGGGCCCCTGTGTCTGATGTGGCCCTTAGTAAGTCAGGTGACAGATTTCTCGCAGTAGCGGGGCCCCCATGTCTGATGTGGCCCTTAGTAAATTAGGGTACAGATTCCTTGCAGTAGTGGGGCCCCCATGTCTGATGTGGCCCTTAGTAAATCAGGTGACAGATTTCTCGCAGTAGCGGGGCCCCCATGTCTGATGTGGCCCTTAGTAAATCAGGTGACAGATTCCTTGCAGTTGCGGGGCCCCTGTGTCTGATGTGGCCCTTAGTAAATCAGGTGACAGATTTCTTGCAGTAGCGGGGCCCCCATGTCTGATGTGGCCCTTAGTAAATCAGGCTGTAGATTTCTCACAGTAGCGGGGCCCCTGTGTCTGATGTGGCCCTTAGTAAGTCAGGTGACAGATTTCTCGCAGTAGCGGGGCCCCTGTGTCTGATGTGGCCCTTAGTAAGTCAGGTGACAGATTTCTCGCAGTAGCGGGGCCCCTGTGTCTGATGTGGCCCTTAGTAAATCAGGCTGTAGATTTCTCGCAGTAGCGGGGCCCCCATGCCTACATAAGGCAATCCAGGCAGTGCCAGGTCTATATATATATATCCCAGATTGGCGGCTTCTATCACAATGCTGATATCGGTGCCAGAGACCAGAGCGCAGTGCGGAGATAAAAGGAGGAAGGTCACATGCCACGGCCGTTATCAGCACACAATACATTATCTCCACTTTCCGAGCGCCAGGAATAGAACCCGAGCGCCGGAGATTAGCGTGTTTGGACTCTGCGGATTAATGGTGGACAAACATATCCTGAATTCATCGCGGAGCGCTCACCATGCCGGCATTCAGGACATGACAATGGATGGGGCACAGCTGTGTGGATTAGACACGGGCAACACGGACAGTTCACGTTTCATCATTGTATTGTTAGCGCCCTATTGTCACCATCTAATCAGAGTTCTGTCTATTTATAAAGGAGGCAGATTCACCCGCAATTCACCGGTCACTTACAGTGACGCTAAAATTAAAACTTTTTAACCACTTCAGCTCCGGAAGGTTTTACCCCCCTTAATGACCAGGCCATTTTTTGCGATACGGCACTGCGTCACTTTAGCTGACAACTGCGCAGTCGTGCGACGTTGTACCCAAATAAAATGAATGTCTTTTCCCCACAAATAGAGATTTCTTTTGGTGGTATTTGATCACCTCTGCATTTTTTATTGTTTGCACTATAAACAAAAAACAAAAAAACAAAAACTATTTTGAAAGACAAAAAACAATATTTTTTACTTTCTGCTATAAAACATCCAATTAAAAAAAAAACGTAAAAAATCTAATTTCTTCATCAAGTTAGGCCAATTTGTATTCTGCTACATGTTTTTGGTAAAAAAAAAATCCCAATAAAATGTAATATATTTTATTATAATGTTTTTTAATGTTTTTCTTTTATTTTTTAAATGTATTTTTACTTGATTGCCATCACAAGGGGTTAATAAACCTCAATGTGATAGCATTAGACAGGTGACAGGTGCTCTAATCTAACCAATCACATGACTTTTGAATCCTATGAGATTTTAGTGAATGGGTTGATTGTACATTTGAGATTGTATGATCTTTGTTTTTGTATTTTGCAGGTTGAACAACTGACAGACGAACAGAAAAACGGTAATTGATGATTCTTCTTCTCGGATACAAAAAGTGTCAGCCAATGGGAAAAGCTACATGAAAAAAAAAAAAAAAGAATTCAGGGACCAGTTACATTGGATTGCTTTGCAACTCACCGATCGATATACTTTATATATAAATATAAAATAAATAATAACTTCGCGCTCGTGCAAAGTTAACCTATAAAAAGAAAAAAAAAATCATCAGCTGCAAACACAAAAAAAAGATATCCCTTCTAATACATACAAGTAAAATATTAACCCCTTCCCGCCTGAGGGTAAAACAAATGTTAATGCCTAAGCACAATTTTGCAACTTTGACATGTGTTAGTAAAACCGTACATATCATCACTTTGTGCATCCAGGTGGATTATACCGCCTGTTTCTCAGCACAAATTGGGCTTTCATTTGGTGGTAAATGGTAATGAATATCTCTTGATTTTTTAATATTTATTATTATTATTTATTTTTATTATTATTATTATTATTATTATTATTATTATTATTATTATTATTTTTAGCAAAAGAAAATTGACCCAAAATAGTAACAAAAAATAATAATATATATTTTGTTTAAATTTAGCTGTATATTTCTTGGTATTACAATAATTCACCACCAAAAACAACCTAAAAAAAAAATTCTACTCCTGACGATCGCAGTGATACCACATATGTGTATATTAGTTGTTGTTTGTACCCGGAGTACAGCCCAGAAACAATCGTGTACATTTTACTTTTTTTTTAATCCTACCTAAAACACACTGACACTGATTAAAAATACATTTCTTTTTTAATTCTTCCTAAAATATGCTGATTGTGACCTTCAACCCCGACCTTGACCCTAACACTAATCCTGGCAAAACCGCGATCTTGTTAATTTTTTTTCTTTATTTTTACATTTTTCTTTCTTTCTTTCTTTTTGGTACACACTCTTCTCTATTTACAGCTTCATTTCCTGCAAGGAGAGGAAGATACAAAGTATTATATAATATATATAAGGATACAAAGTATTATATAATATATAAGGATACAAAATATTATATAATATATGATTAACCCTTTCCCCCCAATCTGTGATCACAGAACGCACCACCCACATACCGCAGGGGGCACGTGGGGCAGTGCGATCATAGGAGGATGTCTATGTACACACTTCAGGCAAAGTAAGCCCGCACTGTAGCCATCTTTTGGCTATAGCTCAGGAAGGGGTTAAACAAGAATTTACTCTCATATTGACATAAAACAAACGCACATATTAAAAATCACCAAGCTGACATGGGCATTCACTTCCTAGGACGTGATGAAGTCATCACGAGGCTCCGCCCAGCGCGTTTTGTCATCAACAGGCTTCTTTCGTGGCTACAGTTGTATGTAATTTTGAAGAATAAATAATAATTTTCTCTTACTTCCCAGAGTTCAGGGCAGCATTTGACATTTTCGTACAAGATGCGGAGGACGGCTGCATCAGTACAAAGGAGCTGGGGAAAGTCATGAGGATGCTGGGCCAGAACCCCACCCCCGAGGAGCTGCAGGAGATGATCGATGAGGTGGATGAGGACGGTCAGTTCTTTTACGTCTACCTTTACCTCATTCTTCCTTCCCTGATCAGATCTTTCTTTCTCCATCTCTAATTCTCTCTCTTCTTCTTCACTTCTCCATTTAACTTCACTGTCCTTCAGCTTTAAGTGAAAAGAAAAGTGAAGCTGAGGTTTAATCTGCTTCTACCTGGTTCCTCCCCTCCCCCTTCATCAATATGTTAATGACATTAAAAATGTAACCTTTCAATACTATTTTTTACACTCAGGTGACATCATCACTGGGTCTCTGTACTTCTCTAGGCAATGCAGGCAGATCATGGCTGGTGGGAGGAGACGGCAGGGAGCTGTACATAGATTCCTGAACACATCACAGCACCCGGCCTCAGCACTCCTCTCAGTCCTGATGCAAGCAGTGGGAGGAGTTATGCAAATATTAAAATGCCTTGATTGGAGGGTGTTAGTCTGGAGGAGTGGTTGTGAACTGGTAGGGTCAATCCGGTTTGTTGCAGGCTGGCCGGAATGTGGGCTGTGATTTTTTGTTTGTATTTTGAAATGCGCCGCCCTTCCACATGCTCCTTGTTGCAAAGGCCAGTTATAGCTTGACTTTGCTATTTGTTTGTACTGGAGGAGTGGGTGTTCCTAGTGTGCTGGCCCCTCCCACCAGCCATGATCTGCCTGAATTGCATAGAGAAGCAAAGAGACCCGGTAATGACATCACCGGCTATAGAATAAGGTATGCAATGAAAATGAAAACTTTTCGTTACAATTTTTATTAGCACATTGATGGGGGGGAGGGGAAGGGTAAATATTGGTGTTATTCTGGGATGGTTTCAGTCCATTACCCGTAATCCTTCCTCTCTGCTCAGGGAGCGGCACGGTGGACTTTGATGAGTTCCTGGTGATGATGGTGCGATGTATGAAGGACGACAGTAAAGGAAAAACAGAGGAAGAATTATCCGATCTCTTCCGGATGTTTGACAAGTAAGTGGCGGGGGAAGGGAAATGGGACCGATGGCCGGGTCTGCGGTGCGCAGAGAAGGCATCTCCGAAATCTGAGGCCAACTTTCCTGAGTTTCGGGTTTTCAACCCCATTGAGGATTCTGACCGTAAAAGATACGTCCGTAAAAACTTCACCAAAGTAAAGAGGACACACCTCCCACGTCCAGCTCCTCCCCTCTGCTATCAGCGGCAATTACCGGCTGTCAGAATGACATCCTGGCATTGCTTTGTATTACACAGCAGGAACAGATTTCAGAATGACATTGTACAGAACTTTTTTTCTCAGAGAATAGGTGCAGAAACTCCCCCCCTTCTGAGTCCCACCTTGTCTCCGCCCCCTACCCACCTCCAAGCAATGTCCCTTGGTTCCACCCCAGCCGACCTCCAAACACCTCCCCATGGTTCCACCCCCTACCCACTTCCAAGCACCACCCCATGGTTCCACCCGCCTCCAAGCATCATCCCTTGGTTCCGCCCCCTACCCACTTCCAAGCACTATCCCTTGGTTCCATCCCTACCTACTTCCAAGCACCGCCCCTCGGTTCCACCCCCTGCCCACCTCCTAGTATTGCCCCATGGTTCCACCCCTACCCACCTCCAAGCACCGCCCCATGGTTCCACCCCCTACCCACTTCCAAGCACCGCCCCATGGCTCCACCCACTACCCACCTCCAAGCACCATTCCTTGGTTCCACCCCCTACCCACCTCCAAGCACTGCCCCATGGCTCCACCCCCTAACCACCTCCAAGCACCATCCCTTGTTTCCACCCCCTACACACCTGTTTACCCCATCTTCCAGGTCATTTATGAACAAATTAAATAGGATTGGTCCCAGCACAGAACCCTGGGGGACCCCACTACCCACCCCTGACCATTCTGAGTACTCCCCATTTATCACCACCCTCTGAACACGCCCTTGTAGACAGTTTTCAATCCAGGTACTCACCCTATGGTCCATGCCAACGCACCTTATTTTGTACAGTAAACGTTTATGGGGAACTGTGTCAAATGCTTTTGTAAAATCCAGATACACCACGTCTACGGGCCTTCCTTTATCTAGATGGCAACTCACCTCCTCATAGAAGGTTAATAGATTGGTTTGGCAAGAACGATTCTTCATGAATCCATGCTGATTACTGCTAATGATTCTTATTACTAAAATCTTGTATATAGTCCCTTATCATCCCCTCCAAGAGTTTACATACTATTGATGTTAGGCTAACTGGTCTGTAATTCCCAGGGATGTCTTTTGGGCCCTTTTTAAATATTGATGCTACATTGGCTTTTCTCCAATCAGCTGGTACCATTCCAGTCAGTAGTATCAGTAAAAATTAGGAACAACGGTCTGGCAATCACTTGACTGAGTTCCCTAAGTACCCTCGGATGCAAGCCATCTGGTCCCGGTGATTTATTAATGTTAAGTTTCCCAAATTTATTTCTAATTCCGTCCTCTGTTAACCATGGAGGTGCTTCCTGTGATGTGTCCTGAGGATAAACACTGCAGTTTTGGTTACTGAAGCCCCCCCCGATTCACTCGTGAAGACTGAGAAGAAGAATACATTTTTTGACCTTCAAGTTGCATGAAAGTCGGACCAAAGTAGTGTATGAACTGCTCTGAAGTCCCTGCAACTTTAAGTCATACATATCTGAAAGGTTATCACTGGAAAACATGTGGTAGGCTTGTCATGCAACTTTGATGTTCAAAGTCTTATGACAAGTCCTACAAGTGTGAAAGGACGCTCAGGGCCCCTTCACACTCGTGAGACTTGTTATGCGACTTTGGACATCAAAGTCGCATGACAAGCCTACCACATGTTTTCCAGTGATAACCTTTCAGATACGTGCGTCTTAAAGCCGCAGTGACTTCAAAGTAGTTCATATACTACTTTGGTATTATTTTCATACAACTTGAGGGCCATAGACTTCAATGTCAACCCTCAAAAGTTGCATGATAGTCGCACCTGAATCTTTTATATGCAACAGCGGTCCGACTTTGCATAGGGACAAGTCACATCCAAGTAGCACGTATCCAATGTTGCATCAAAGTTGCACTCCAAAGTTGCACAACTTTGGAATCATACAAGTGTGAATGGAGCCTTAGACCCCGTTTACACTTGTGCAAATTGTCATGCGACTTTGGACATCAAAGGCGCACGACAAGCCTACCACATGTTTTCCAATGGTAACCATTCAGATCCGTGCATCTTAAAGTCGCAGCGACTTCAAAGTAGTTCATGCACTACTTTGGTATTACTTTCATACAACTTGAGGGCCATAGACTTCAATGTCAACCCTCAAAAGTTGCATGAAAGTCGCACCTGAATGTTTTACATGCAACAGTGGGGTCCGACTTTGCACCCATCCACAACTTTGGAATCTACAATTGTGAATGGAGCCTTACAGAGAGTCTCCAGAGTGTCATTAAATACAATGTAATAATGTTTTGTTTCATTGTATTTTTTTATTTTAATCATCTGTAGATCAAAAGTGTGACCAATGAGGAGGCCGGACAAGGGGATGTTTGTGTTGTTTTCTAGTCTCGGTTGCGTTGGCCAATCCTCTGCCCGTCTTTCACCTCATTTTTTGAATCTCTTGTATTGAACTGTATCAGGTTTAGTTTTTTCTGTAGTACGCTGACATCTAGTGGAGGTTTTGGGTCACCGCAACGTCTTCACTATTGTGATTTTGCCATCTTCTTCCGTCTTTCCCTCAAGTTTTGTGGTAGTTAAATCCCCAAAAAAAGGAACAGAATGGGACTTTTAAGGTGCCATTAATTAAATAAAACCGGATAACATAAAATAAAAATAAAATAAAATAAATAAAATATTTATTTTAAAATTTGTTAGGTCAGGCACTGATGTTGGAAGAGAATGCCTGGCTCGCAGTCTTCTGCTCTAATTCATCCCAAAAGTGTTCTATAGGGTTGAGGTCAGGACTCTGTGCCGGACAGTCAAGTTCCTCCACCCCAAACTCGCTCATCCATGTCTTTATGGACCTTGCTTTGTGCACGAGTCCAAATCATTTGGTGGTGGGGGGATTATGGTGTGGGGTTGTTTATCAGGGGTTGGGCTTTGCTCCTCAGGGGTTGGGCTTGGCACCTCAGGGGTTGGGCTTCCAGTGAAAACCGAGTCAGGATTTAAAAAAAAAATGCTCGTATTGCGAAACGTCCCTTCCATTCCTGAATGAGCACAGTGAGCGATCGGTAACCAATCACTCACTGTGTCCATTCATCACTGAAGCTTCAGTTTGTGAATGAGCAGGAAGCCTCAGAGCATTCCCATTCATTCATCTGTGCAGCTGAAGGTACAGATAAAGGGACTGATAAATTTATGTTCTCAGTCACTTTCGGCCGGGGGAAGAGGGCCCTGTCAGATAGGTTGTATGGGGCCCCGTGATTTCACCAGTGCATGAAGCAACGTTCATTATTTGATTAATGACACCTTAAAAGTCCCATTATGTTGCTTTTTTGGTTTACACTGTGATGATCTCCTCCTTCTACAAAGTTCCAATGTACAGTCTGATCACTGGGGGAGGGGAGGCTGAGGAAATGACTCCTCCTCCTTCTACAAAGTTACAATGTACAGTCTGATCTGAATGCAGAAATAAAGTTGACGGTATTCTTCTACATTCGATATTCTCCATATTGCAGGAACGCGGACGGGTACATCGATCTGGAGGAGCTGAAGATGATGTTGGAGGCCACGGGGGAAACCATCACTGAGGATGACATTGAAGAACTGATGAGAGACGGAGACAAAAACAATGACGGCAGAATTGATTACGATGGTAATTTCCGATCTTTTGTTGTCAATGTGTAGCTGGAAACATCAGAGAAAAGACGCAGCCTATGAAAACCCACCACTGAAGGACGGAGCCTCGGTTGGTGGGGGGGGGAGAAGTCTGGCACTGGAGGACGGAGCCTCAGTTGGTGGGGGGGAAGGCTGGCACTGGAGGAGGGAGCCTCAGTTGATGGGGGTGGGAGAAGGCTGGCACTGGAGGATGGAGCCTCAGTTGGTGGGGGTGGGAGAAGGCTGGCACTGGAGGACGGAGCCTCAGTTGATGGGGGTGGGAGAAGGCTGGCACTGGAGGACGGAGCCTCAGTTGGTGGGGGGGAAGGCTGGCACTGGAGGAGGGAGCCTCAGTTGATGGGGGTGGGAGAAGGCTGGCACTGGAGGATGGAGCCTCAGTTGGTGGGGGTGGGAGAAGGCTGGCACTGGAGGACGGAGCCTCAGTTGATGGGGGTGGGAGAAGGCTGGCACTGGAGGATGGAGCCTCAGTTGGTGGGGGTGGGAGAAGGCTGGCACTGGAGGACGGAGCCTCAGTTGATGGGGGTGGGAGAAGGCTGGCACTGGAGGACGGAGCCTCAGTTGGTGGGGGGGAAGGCTGGCACTGGAGGAGGGAGCCTCAGTTGATGGGGGTGGGAGAAGACTGGCACTGGAGGATGGAGCCTTAGTTGGTGGGGGTGGGAGAAGGCTGGCACTGGAGGACGGAGCCTCAGTTGATGGGGGTGGGAGAAGGCTGGCACTGGAGGACGGAGCCTCAGTTGGTGGGGGTGGGAGAAGGCTGGCACTGGAGGACGGAGCCTCAGTTGGTGGGGGTGGGAGAAGGCTGGCACTGGAGGACGGAGCCTCAGTTGGTGGGGGTGGGAGAAGGCTGGCACTGGAGGACGGAGCCTCAGTTGGTGGGGGGTGGAGAAGGCTGGCACTGGAGGACAGAGCCTCAGTTGGTGGGGGGAGAAGGCTGACACTGGAGGACGGAGCCTCAGTTGGTGGGGGGGGAGAAGGCTGGCACTGGAGGACGGAGCCTCAGTTGGTGGGGGGAGAAGGCTGGCACTGGAGGACGGAGCCTCAGTTGGTGGGGGGGGAGAAGGCTGGCACTGGAGGATGGAGCCTCAGTTGGTGGGGGGGGAAGGCTGGCACTGGAGGATGGAGCCTCAGTTGGTGGGGGGGAGAAGGCTGGCACTGGAGGACGGAGCCTCAGTCGGTGAGGGGGAGAAGGCTGGCACTGGAGGACAGAGCCTCAGTCGGTGAGGGGGAGAAGGCTGGCACTGGAGGACGGAGCCTCAGTTGGTGGGGAGGGGAGAAGGCTGGCACTGGAGGATGGAACCTCAGTTGGTAGGGGGGAGAAGGCTGGCACTGGAGGACATAGCCTCAGTTGGTGGGGGGGGAAGACTGGCACTGGAGGACAGAGCCTCAGTTGGTGGGGGGGAGGCTGGCAGTGGAGGACAGAGCCTCAGTTGGTGGGGGGGAGGAAGAAGGCTGGCACTGGAGGACGAAGCCTCAGTTGGTGGGGGGGAGGAAGAAGGCTGGCACTGGAGGACGAAGCCTCCGTTGGTGGGGGGGGAGATGGCTGGCACTGGAGGATGGAGCCTCAGTTGGTGGGGGGAGAAGACTGGCACTGGAGGACTAAGCCTCAGTTGGTGGGGGGGAGGCTGGCAGTGGAGGACAGAGCCTCAGTTAGTGGGGGGAGAAGGCTGGCTCTGGAGGACGAAGCCTCAGTTGGTGGGGGGGAGGAAGAAGGCTGGCACTGGAGGACGGAGCCTGAGTTGGTGGGGGGAAGACTGGCACTGGAGGACGAAGCCTCAGTTGGTGGGGGGGAGGAAGAAGGCTGGCACTGGAGGACGGAGCCTCAGGGCTCTGGAGAGGAGTACTGAGACCGGGTGCTGGGATGTTTTTAGGAAGCTATGTACAGTCCCAAGCCAGCCCCTCCCACCAGCCATGATCTGCCTGCATTGCATAGAGAAACACAGAGACCCAGTGATGGCATCACAAAGTCTGTCATGTTGAGTAAGTGTGTTGGGGGAGGGGGAGGTAATAACAGGGAAGCCAGAATAAAAAAAGAATATACTTCAGCTATGAGTCTTCACCACTCTATGCAAAACTAAAATGAAAATGTAGACTGGGGTTAGGCCCTCTGTGTTTCTTTACGCAATGTATTGTCGTAGATGGAAAGTGATGTTTTCTTATACTGAAAGTGCATTTGGTTAATAATGACATCATAAAGGCTCATTTACACTTCAGAATGTGGCACTGGACATGTTGTTCTAAAGCACTCTGAATGCCAATCAGAGCTCCTGTCACTAAATACAATTGTTACATTACAATCCTGGCTACACCTTGTGTTTCTTGGTGCTTGAAAGCATCTCCAAAGCCAGAGAGAGAGGAGGATCAGCAGAGCTGGGGGTTACTACTGAGCGGGGGGATCAGCAGAGCTGGGGGTATTACTGAGTAGAGGATCAGCAGAGCTGGGGGTTACTACTGAGTGGGGGATCAGCAGAGCTGGGGGTATTACTGAGTAGAGGATCAGCAGAGCTGGGGGTTACTACTGAGTGGGGGATCAGCAGAGCTGGGGGTTATTACTGAGCGGGGGGATCAGCAGAGCTGGGGGTATTACTGAGTAGAGGATCAGCAGAGCTGGGGGTTACTACTGAGTAGAGGATCAGCAGAGCTGGGGGTTACTACTGAGTGGGGGATCAGCAGAGCTGGGGGTTACTACTGAGTGGGGGATCAGCAGAGCTGGGGGTTACTACTGAGTGGGGGATCAGCAGAGCTGGGGGTTACTACTGAGTGGGGGATCAGCAGAGCTGGGGGTTACTACTGAGTGGGGGATCAGCAGAGCCGGGGGTTACTACTGAGTGGGGGATCAGCAGAGCCGGGGGTTACTACTGAGTGGGGGATCAGTAGATCTGGGGGTATTATTGAGTATCACTGAAGCATCAAAAACACATCAGGAAAGCATGTTGAAGCGGTAGGCTCTTTGATGTGTGTTGAGGTGTAAAGGAGCCCTTAGAGGTAGGACAAGAATACATTTTCTTTTTTCTTTTATAGAATTCAGATCATGTTGAAGAATTTTTGTTATTTTGATGTTTTTGCAGAATTCTTGGAGTTCATGAAGGGAGTAGAATAGAAGAAATCGCCCCGAGTTCATAAACTAAATCCTACAGATCCTGATATCTGGTTGACTGAAGTAAAACCCAATGAAGAATCCCCCCCCAACTCAGCTGCCCCATGTGACCCCTCCCCCAACTCCTCCTGTGAATGTCTTTGTCTCTGTAAAATATTGATGTTTGATGGTGCAATAAAGTTATTTACTATTGATTGTTACTCTGGGTTACACCCCTGCAGTTTTATGCGGTTCCTTTGCATGACTTGATTTACACATTTTCAGGAATAAAATGTTTTTGTTTTTTTAGATAATCTTTGTTACAAAAAAAAGGTCCAGATGACGTCATAAGGTGGTGGTATGGGCAGGGCCTGGACAAGGGGTGGGTAGAAGGGGCAGCTGCTCTGGGCGCAGGGCATTTTGTATATTGCAGGGAATTCCTTCTACTATAAGGCTGACAGGTGTAGCGTCAGCGTCATAACTACCGACCCGGCGCTGGAAGGGGCAAGGAGAGGAGGAGAGAGTCGGGAGGAGGCGCGGGCTGTGCTCTCTCTCCCCCTCCTTTGCCCCGTCTCACCCACGACACGCCCATCATCAGATACACCACGTTGCAGGTCCTGCAGGAAGACATTCCCCTCGTTCTCTGTACCTGCTGAGGTTGTGAAATACTTGAAGTGAAGAAGAAATGGGGCTTCAAAAAGAAGAATCAATGAAATAGTTGGGTGCAAATTATTCACAACTTGGACATGCATGACCGGCCTTATTGGAGACAGCAGTCCACTGAACAGCATCTTCATTGAGTGCCCCATCATTGGTGTCAGTGGGAGGAATAGTGTCCCATCATTGGTGTCAGTGGGAGGAATAGTGTCCCATCATTGGTGTCAGTGGGAGGAATAGTGCCCCACCATTGGTGTCAGTGGGAGGAATAGTGCCCCATCATTGGTGTCAGTGGGAGGAATAGTGCCCCATCATTGCTGTCAGTGGGAGGAATAGTGCCCCATCATTGGTGTCAGTGGGAGGAATAGTGCCCCATCATTGGTATCAGTAGGAGGAATAGTGCCCCATTATTGGTATCAGTGGGAGGAATAGTGCCCCATCATTGGTATCAGTAGGAGGAATAGTGCCCCATTATTGGTATCAGTGGGAGGAATAGTGTCCCATCATTGGTGTCAGTGGTAGGAATAGTGCCCCATCATTGGTGTCAGTGGGAGGAATAGTGCCCCATCATTGGTGTCAGTGGGAGGAATAGTGCCCCATCATTGGTGTCAGTGGGAGGAATAGTGTCCCATCATTGGTGTCAGTGGGAGGAGTAGTGCCCCATCATTGGTGTCAGTGGGAGGAATAGTGCTCCATCATTGGTATCAGTGGGAGGAATAGTGCCCCATCATTGGTGTCAGTGGGAGGAATAGTGCCCCATCATTGGTGTCAGTGGGAGGAATAGTGCCCCATCATTGGTGTCAGTGGGAGGAATAGTGCCCCATCATTGGTGTCAGTGGGAGGAATAGTGTCCCATCATTGGTGTCAGTGGGAGGAATAGTGCCCCATCATTGGTATCAGTAGGAGGAATAGTGCCCCATTATTGGTATCAGTGGGAGGAACAGTATGCAGCCACTTGTGTCAATCAAATTCAGCCACTTGTGCCCATCATATGCAGCCACCATGCCCATCAAATGCCGCCACTTGTGCCCCATTAAATACAGCCACTGTGCCCATCATATGCAGCCATTGTGCCCATTGTATGCAGCCACTTGTGCCCAGCATTTGATGAGCACAGTGGCTGTGTTTGATTGCACAATGGTGGCATTTGACGGCACAGTGAGGCTGCAATTAATGTTTTTTTTTTTCAGAATTTTTCAGTTTGTTTACACCCCCTAAAAATTTTGAGCACCAGCCACCACTGTGCGACGCCAACCTTGCGGTGCCACACCAATTTCCAAAAGTAGTTCCTGCACTACTTTTGGCGACTTCGGGGGCGACTTCAATAGACATCTGTGCAGGAACCCACAAAAATGTCTTTCAAGTCGCCCCCCCACCCCTCGAAGTCGGACTGAAATGCGGCTTTGAAAATCCTGCGAGTTCAGATGAAGTCGCACGATTTCAAAGCCGCGTTCAATGTGAACGAGAGCTTCAGGTGTAAGACCAGCTTCAGTCTCAAATTTTGCCCTCATTGTAAAAGTAAATACAAATAAAATGTAATATAATAAATATAAAAAATATAATGTACCGGTAATTAAGATACATTGAGAATGTTGCAATAAAAGGCAATCCTGGCCGACTGAGAGCCCGAGATTTGTAGATGTGGGACCAGGGATGATCACTTTGGAATGCTTCGGGGAGAATCGGATATTTAGAACAATTCTCATTCATTTCTCGGTATGTTTGGAGCGGCGCAGATAATCCTCCGACTTCCCTGAGGAAATAATAATAAGAGGTAATAATAATCATCTGTGCCGAGAGTATTATTCAGTAATTATGTTCTAAAGGGATTTACATTTTAACACAAATTGAAAGGAGTTGTGTACACCCTCGTGGTTTACATTCTATGCATTAAGGTGAAAAACCTTCTGTGCAGCACTCCCCCCCCCCCCAGACCCCCTCTTTTTACTTACCTGAACCCCGATCGTTCCAGTGACGAGCCCAGCAGCTTCAGCCGCTGTCTCGGGTCCTCATTGGATAGATTGATAGCAGCAGGAGCCATTGGCTCCCGCTGCCTTCAATCAATCCTGTGACACGGTAGCCGGGGGGGGGGGGGGGTGGTCGAGTCCTGCTGTCTGTGCCAATGGACGCAGCAGCAGGACTCGGGAACGTGCCCGCACAGGTGCCTCTATGGAATGCGGATCTCCATGGGGGCACCAGAAGAAGAGGAGGAACCTGGAGACCCCCAGAAAAGGAGGATCTGGGGCCGCTCTGTGCAAAACCCTTACGCAGAGGAGGTAAGAATGACATGTTTGTTATTTAAAAAAAAAAGAAAAAAAAAAAAGAACCTTTACAACCCCTTTAACCACTTGCCTACCGGGCACTTTCACCCCTTTCCTGCCCAGGCCAATCTTCAGCTTTCAGCGCTGTCACAGTTTGAATGACAATTGCGCGGTCATGTAACGCTGTACCCAAATGACATTTTTATCATTTTCTTCACACAAATAGATCTTTCTTTTGGTGGTATTTAATTACTGCTGGCTTTTTTATTTTTTACAACAAAAAAAAAAAACGACCGAAAATTTTGGAAAAAAAAAAAATATTTTTTTTAGTTTCTGTCAGTAAGTTTTGTAAATAAGTAATTTTTCTCCTTCACTGATGGGCACTGATGAGGCGGCACTGATGGGCACTGATAGGCAGCAATGATGGGCACTGATAGGCAGCACTGGTGGGCACTGATGTGTGGCACTGGTGGGCACTGATAGGTGGCACTGATGGGCACTTATAGGCAGCACTGGTGGGCACTAATGGGTTGCACTGGTGGGCACTGATAGGTGGCACTGATGGACACTGATAGGCAGAACTCGTGGGCACTGATAGGCGGCATGGATAGGCAGCACTGATGGACGGTACTGATGGGCATTGATTTGTGGCACCGATGGGCATTGATGAGCAGCACTGATGGGCATTGATGGGCAGCACTGATAGGTGGCATTGATAGCCAGCACTGACTGGCATCACTAATGGGCACTGATTGGTGGCACTTGTGGGCACTGATTGCTGGCACTGGTGGCACTTTATTGTAATCAGGGCACTGATGATCACTGATGTCTCGATGTCCCATGTGAGGAGATGGCGCTAATCACGTCTACTGGCCACACACTCTGTCAGTGTGAGGCGAGGAGAGCCGATTACCGGCATCTCTGTGTTGACATGTGACAGGCTGTGATTGGACACAGCCGATCACATGGTTAGAGAGCTGCGGCTCTTTACAGAGATCGGGGTTGTGCTGTGCTGCGCGCCCCCATATGACGTCCACCCAGAACGAGAGCCACACCGTCCCTTTGTCATTTGACAGTGGACGGGCGGCAATCGGTTAATTGGTCCAGTGATGTGCATGAGAGCAGCGTCTCTCCCAGCTCTCTCCCTCCTTATTGGATGAGAAATAACAGTGTGAGCCATTGGCCATTAGGGAGGTAGTCGGGGGGAGAAGAGCCATGCTCTAGGTGTCCCCTAGACACACAGAGCCAGTTCAGGAGCGAGTGCCCCCAGAGCAAGCAGCTTGTTCCTCGGCTCCGCTTCTGCTTGATCACCACTTGCAGCTACTTGTTGCCGACCTTTCGCTTGTTTACTAACGACACTTCTGCTTGACCCCCTACCTGCTATATCTGCTACTGGACCCCCGGCGATCCTGAGGACTGCGACCTGGCACTAGCATGCAACAAAACCCATCCCCACCATCAGGAGCTCTGGTGAATACTGGTTAGTGCTTAGACCCCGCACCTCAGGTGAGCCCACGTCATCCGCCTAGGTGACCTGCTTGTGTACTTTTCCTGCTGGTCAGTGGGAGTCTCTCTACTGCTATAGCTACTGATCTCCGAGTCTGACGCCTGACCCCTGACCTCTGACCATGGCAGCATGTAAATATTTTTAAGCAATTTAGCAAGGTAACTGTGACAGACTCACCCAGGACAGAGGGTTTTGGAGGGGACTGATTGCTGGCCTCTTGCCTACTGATAATGGACCCTGGCATTTGGGGGAACGGTGCTCTTTGTGAACTGTATGCCTGGGGACCCTTGAGGTGATGTTGCTTTAGATTCAGGTCCATGTCCCCCCAAGACACACAGACTCTAGGGACCCTGGATATGCCATATTAGAAACAGTGACTGAGAAAATGTATATTGGATTACTTAAAATGGGACAGTAATATTTATCCACAATATCTCCCAGGATATATGTAAAGACTATTCTTGGTTTGTTTGATTCTGAACTCCACATGTTAGTTGAGAGAGATGATCACATTGGCCTTTAGAACTGGGTAGGAGCCGGACAGTCTCTTCATACTATAGTTTGTTGCCTACTAGGCTGGGGAGGGGGGGAGATCACTGTTTGTATTGTTAATTGTAATTAGCTCCTGTATATATTTGTGTGTCATCTCCAATAAATCAGTCCATGTCAGCAGCTAAACATGTATCGTCTTGTTTTGTGCTTGTGAGCGGTTGGAATATCTGATATTTATATTCAGACTGGGAGGAAGTGGTAAATGACGAAAGCACTCAAGCAGGGTGTGGGACGTTCCATTACAGTAACCAACAATTTTCTTTTTTTTCTTTAAATGTATGCAATGTGAGGCGACTCTCTAATTAGGCAAATTAGGCGGTCGCCTAAGGCCTCGCACTCACAGGGGCCTCGCGGCCGCCGAATTCGCCTGTTCTCAATCACTGAAGTTGACGACGGCGGCTCCGCCTACCCTCACTGGGACTCTGTGGCTTAGGAGCTGACGGACAAATCAGATACTGCCCGCAGCCTGAGGAATAGCGGCCTCATCACGGAGCGTCCCAGTCCATGGAGCCTCATGTGTAAGTTTTGCCTAAGGCCTCACAAAGCCTAGAGCCGCCTCACAGGGCAAAGCGACATAAGGTAACGTCGTTTCGCCCAGCCGTGCCATTCTGCCACGGTACAACTGTGGCAGCTGGTCGGCAAGTGGTTAATAGGAAAGCAGAGGGACTGGCAGGAACACCAGGGATTTCACACAAAGGAAGGAATACAAAGAGAACAGGAGACTTCTTCATACCAGCACATGGTAGAGTAGCCACATATCAGGAATATGAAATGCCGGCTTTATGTATTCCCTAACTAGTTATAGACACTGGGCGTGCTACACATACTTACAAAACTTCCCCTGAATACTTTGGGGCGTGTGTAGTACGCGCCTCCTTAGCTCTCCACCCCTGCATTTGGCAATTCTCACAGTCATTTTGACATTTGGGACTGGTTTTAATTACACAGGATTAGATCTTTCAGATTGGCTGCCTTTGATACAGTTGACCACCCCCACCTCCTCCAAAAACTTGACTCCTTTGGTCTTCATGTCCGTACTCTTCGTTGGATCTCATCCTACCTATCCCAGGTTGGCTGTTTAGGCTCTACCTATCCCACCGCATCTTCAGTGCCACTTACAACTCTACTTCCTCCTCTCCTCTTCCTTTCTCTGTCGGGGGTCCCCCCAAGGTTCTTTCCTTGGACCTTTCCAATTCTCCATCCACACCTCCTCCCTGGGTCACCTGATAGACCTCCCATGGCTTCCAATACCACCTCTACACTGACCACACCCAAATCTCTCCTTCCACCCCTCAGCTCACTCCTTCAGTCTCCATCACTCTTACTTTAAAATTGCTTGAAACAGTGCCAAATTATGAAAAACAGGGTGAAATATTAAAATAATAATAATAATATTCCACAGTAGAGCACCAATATCCAAATCCAATCTCACAGAAAAAAAAGTCCATACAAAATGAAAAGTAAAACCCCAAATTGTGAAAAAAAAGTGTATCACTATAAAAACATCCACCACATGTCCTCCACCGCAGTGTGCAGTGCAGGTTCCACTCCCTTAACCTTTTCGCACCGGCGCCTCCCGGCCCTTTAAGAGATTTATGATGTCAGGAGGTGAGGCGTGGCTTAAGTGCATGTGACCGTCGTGATTGGCTGTCACAGTAGTCACGTGATCCAAGAGCTCCTGACTGCTGCTTTTTTCGGTTAGGTGCCGGTGACGGTGTTGGGAGAGTGCACTGCTTTTGGCACAGCTGTTTGAACTGCAATTCATGCAAATACGCGGCCCCTTGGCGCCAAGGACCAGGTGCTGAGAGGCTGCATATTTGCATGCGGCCGGCAACAAGGGGTTTAGAATAATGCTCACAGATGGTGTTGCCATTCATTCTCATGACAGGCAAATAGCACTTATGTTGATATAAAATGCCCGGAAACTCTATTTCCCATCCAGATGTCATGAAGGTATCCAGAGAAAAATCGGGACAACGCATCCAATAGTGTAAAAAGGTGCAAGCTTTATTTAAAAGTTATTCACTTACATCAACAATCAAAAGTCCATAAATAAAATCAATGTCAGGCGTCACAGTGCTGCGATCTCACCATCCCTTATGGATCAGAGCGGCCACTTTCTGAATCAACGTCCTGACGTCACATCTGGGTTCCAACGTAGCCCCGCCCCGACACGTTTCGTCACATTTGACTTTGCCATATTATGGTACCTGAAAATCTCCATAGGCGATGCTTTAAAAGGTGAGAAACAAAAAGGGGCGCCTACCAAGTGCAGTATGTTTAAAATAACGATTTATTAGTAGTATAATCAGCCAAATGGCTACTCACATGACAGTAGTGAGAAACAAGCATGGGTGTCTCAATATGGGGTGTGCGGTCACTCTGTAATCCAGGGGTACGTCCTGAGTGTAGTCTCACTGAGCTGAACTGATCCTGGATGATGCAGGGGGATCCAGAGGATGGAGCCAGCCGACCTGGGTTCTGATGGGCACCGATGAACATGTTAGCCGGCCTGTGATGGAGCCTACCGGCCTGTGTCTTGCTCAGCGTCGGCGTGCGTGTCAGCATGGAACGCACTTGGTGCGATCCGGAACCGGAAGTGACGTTGGGGCGTGTCAGATGACGCATTTCAAAGCTTCCGCTTTTTCCTCAGATCTCTTGCTTTAAAAGCCTGTACAGCTTACCAGTTTAGAGTTACCAGTGGCAGCCGATGAAATTTCTTTTTGGGGGGGTGGGGCGGCAAACAGTATACCACCCCCCCGGTCGGTAGCACTTACCCCATCACCAGCGGGTTCCCCTGCTCTGCTCTCCACGGATCATCCTGGCGATGGCGGCCGAGGCTTCCATTCCCTCCCTCCTCCTCGGCGGCCAATCTGGAGTCTTCTCTTTTCGGCCAATCGGAAAACGGGTCTCACACCCGCTTCTGATTGGCCTGATTGAGGATCAGTGTTTCAACAGCAAATATTCATTCGCTGTTGTAACACACCTGGGTGGGATCGGAGAGCATTCTCTGCGACCCGAGACCACCTGATTTTGAAGCCTATTAGAGCCCCTGGCTCTAATCCGTGCTTAAAAAAAAAAACACGGCCGCTGTGATTCATATGCCCGGTGCCCTGAAAGGGGCCGGACACATGAATATGGGCGGATGCTATGCATGAATCTATCCATTGCATATAGGGGGGAGGTGTGGAGAGAGGGGGCGGGGCCCGGGCGCCCCTAATGGACGCACTTCCACTGAGAGTTAGACAGGAGGTCTGGTTCTAGAGTTATTGTGATGTTCACAGTGATACCTCATATGTGTGGTGCAAATGCCCAATGCATGCAGGACCTATCTGTGCATTCGAATTTGCCCATGAGCACAGGGGAGTCGGGGGCACTTTAGATTTTTTATTTATTTATTTATTTTTTGTTTTGTTTTAACACTGTAGCTTTATTTTTTTTCAACTTTATTGTTATCACAACAGATAAACATTTCTTGTGATAGCATGGTGGGCTGCAACCTCTTTATGGCGATATCATATGATGGTGGCAAGTGGTTAACCCCTTCACGCCGACCATGCGCAAATATGCGGCCACCACTGGACTGGGCTTTTTGCGGTGAGGCCGTATATTTGCGTATCTCCCTTTTGTGCTGGGAGCACGCTTCTTGGTGGAGGGAGAGCTGCTTCTGCTCCTCCTCCTCCTGGGTCTGCCCCGCCCACACTTCCCGGCAAGTGTTCTGCCTAAGAGAAGGGTATGTGTGTGGGCTGGTAGTTTGAAAAGGCTAACCACCCATGTGATTGGCGCAGTACACATCCAACCCACACAAGTGTCAGCAGTAACAAGATTCTCTGCTGCAGGGTTCTTCCTTAACCCCTGCAAAGGGCATGAGTGGGGCCTCATGGCTAAATTTATGCCTAAGGCCTCCCAAAGCTTAGAGCCGCCTCTGGTTGATATTGTCTGCAAAATTTGGGGTATTGTAATATCAAGCTTCCCGGTAATGACAACCATGGACTGTGCCTGTGCAATGTGCATGGGTGCAGTCACTTGTAGTCTCCGCCCACCAGGGGCGTAGTCACTTGTAGTCTCCGCCCACCAGGGACATAGTCACTTGTAGTCTCCGCCCACCAGGGGCGTAGTCACTTGTAGTCTCCGCTCACCAGGGGCGTAGTCACTTGTAGTCTCCGCTCACCAGGGGCGTAGTCACTTGTAGTCTCCGCTCACCAGGGGCGTAGTCACTTGTAGTCTCCACCCACCAGGGGCGTAGTCACTTGTAGTCTCCACCCACCAGGGGCGTAGTCACTTGTAGTCTCCACCCACCAGGGGCGTAGTCACTTGTAGTCTCTGCCCACCAGGGGCGCAGTCACTTGTAGTCTCCGCCCACGGCGTAGTCACTTGTAGTCTCCGTCCACCAGGGGCGCATATAATGGGAATGCAAGGCAGGGGCATAATTGGAAGCCAACCCAAATTAAAATCCTGATCAAGGACCCGCATGGCAGGAGAGCAAATAATAATTACTTTAATGAAATTCACAGATTTAAAAAAGACTGGAAACTATTTTTGACATTAGCATGTTAGAACAAAGTTAATATAAAAATAATGAATTATTCATTTTTAATGATTGCGTTTAAATGTACTTGAAACAACTATTTATATATGTATATATATATATATATATATATATATATATATATATATATATATATATATATATATATATATATATTTAAACTAATGCTTGTATATAAGGAACACAAAATCAATACATTTAGATGAGCATGGCTAGTATGAATTTTTCATCCCAAAGTTTCAAAACAACTTATAGAGCTTTGTAAAACCTGACTTAAACAGAAAATTATTTATTTTTCTCAATAATGTCAAATAATTGATATTAAACCTATTACTAATTTGGATGTTTTCTTTAAGGAGCGTGACACATTTCTTAATTCTGTTGTTCTTTTCTCCATAATGGACATACCTGTTACAGCGTGTATCCATATGGGGTAACGGGTATTAGATATTATTTGTTTTTCTTGCTGAATCTACTTTGAAAAATGTGACAAATATTGTTTTTGGATTGTTTAATGTTATTATTGTTGTTTGCTCATAAAAAATTCAATACAAGGTCTAACTATAAATGATTGCTTTAGGATTTGATTAAAATTTTTGGGATTTTTGCTAGACATGTGCACTTCCAAAAAAAGTGTTTGTTTTCGTTTCATTCATTTTTTTTGGTTTTTCGGGTCATTTGTTATGATCGCAATTTGTAAATTTCTACATTCGTACATTTGTAAATTCGTAAATTCATACATTCGTACATTCATAGATTAGAACATTCGGAAATTTGGAAATTCAAAATTCGAAAATCCAAAAACCTGAAAATTTGAAAATCTGAAATAGTAATTAATTATTAAAGTATAGGTATTGGAATTTCCTTTCAAACTTGTCTGTTAGTGAACGTAACGAATACGAATTTATCTGAAGTTACGAATTATCTGAATCAACGAATGCCGCATCTAAACAAATGGAACAGAACAAATTAATAATAAATAATAATAATAAAACATTTTTATTATTATTGTTATTTATTATTATTAATTCATTACGTTTTATACATTTAGATACGGCATTCGTTATTTTGGATAATTCGTAACTTCAGATAAATTTGTATTCGTTATGTTCACTAACAGACAGATTTGAAAGGAAATTCCAATACCTATAAATTAATAGTTAGTAATAGTTAAGTTATTATTAGTTAATTATTATTTCAGATTTCCGAATTTTTGAATTTATGAATTTACAAATTTACGAATTTACGAATGTACCAATTAAAAAATTTACGAATGTACAAATTTATGAATGTACGAATTTACGAATGTGCGAATGTACGAATTTACAAATTTTCGAATATTCAAATTTACGAATATTCGGAAAAAATCGTTAAACGGAATTGTCGAAATTCCTTAAAAAAACAATTTGGAACTAAACGAATTGCACATGTCTAATTTTTGCCTTTGTTAAAATATTACAATAAAACAAATAACGAACATATAGCAGAGCGGAGGAGCATAAATTGATAAAACTATTCGAATGACATTTTATTAAAAAGATGGACAAGTCCCTTTTATCACATGCTGAAGTTGAATTAACCATCCGGCCCAATTCTGGCACTTCGCTCCTACATGTAAATATCATCTTTTTTTTTTCCTAGAAACTTACTCAGAACCCCCAAACATTATATATATTTGTTTTAGCAGAGACCCCAGAGAATAAAATGGTGGTCATTGCAACTTTCTATGTCACACGGTATTTGAGCAGCAATTTTTCAAACATGATTTTTTTTGGGGAAAAAAAAAACAGTTTCATGAATTGAAACAAAAATAAAAAAACAGTAAAGTTTAACATTGTATAATGTGAAAGATGATGTTATGCCAAGTAAATAGATACCCAACATGTCGTGCTTTAAAATTGCGCACACTTGTGGAATGGCGCCAAACTTTGGTACTTAAAAATCTCCATAGGTGACATTTTAAAATTTTTACAGGTTACATGTTTAGAGTTACAGAGGAGGTCTTGGGCTAGAATTGTTTCTCTCGCTCTAATGCACGCAACAATATCTCACATGTGTGATTTGAACGCCGTTTACATATGTGGGCACGACTTACGTATGCGTTCGCTTCTGTGCACGAGCACGCGGGGATGGGGGCACTTTAAAAAAATGTTTTATTCTTTATTTTACTTTTGTTTATTTATTTTTTTACACTTTCTCTTAAAATGTTTTTTTAATCACTTTTATTCCTATTACAATAAATGTAAACAACCCCTGTAATAGGAATGGTGTGTGACAGGTACTCTTTATGGAGAGATGTGGGGTCTATAAGACCCCACATCTCTCCTCCAGGCTGGAAAGCCTGAGATAAGAAAAATAAATAAACACTCTCGGCCTCTCCAGCCGAGTCCGAAATCTCTATGATCAACTTCCGGCGGTGACCGATTCGAACTCCGGCTCGCTGATCGCACGGGCGAGACCGGAGAAGCACCGGAGGGCGGTGGGAGAGGGGGGAATGTCCCCTCCCACCGCCTGTAAGAACGATCAAGTGGCTGAACTGCAGCTATGATTGTTGTAACGGTGCACAGAATTAGATCTGGATGATGCCTGCAGGCATCATTCAGATATCATCACTGAAAATCCATGACGTCATATGACGTACTGCCGGCGCCAAGTGGTTAAAGCACATGTGTCAAGCACAGGGGCCGAATCCGACCTGCCAAGCCAGTTCATGAGACCATCGCACCTCTCCTGCAGCAGTGGCACCCCCCTTGCCTCCGCTCCCACCTTATGTCAGCAGTGAGGAGGACAGAACTCCTGTACCGGGTTCTGTGCTTCTCCATGCAGCCGAGGAGAGGCTTTTCTCTGCACCCCCCCCCCCCCCCCCAGCTCAGCGGTTGGCAGCAGAGAGAAGGACAGAACTCATTTGCCAGATCCTGACCAAGAAAGATATAATTATCTATAGTAATCATTATAATGAAAATAATACAATTCTGTGCCAGTTGAATGGAGGGTCGTACACCGCTGATATCATCCACAAAAAACTTTATTGGAAACTGCTGAGACAGAACACCATGGCAGATACAACTGGCCCTTTGAGGGCCACCATAATGCCGATGTGGCCAACAATTAAATTGGGTTTAACACCCCTGGGTTAAAAAGGGTCAATTTTTTTAAACACAAAAGTCATCGATTTAGCTTGTTGAGGCACTGCAAAGCTTTGAGAAGTGCTCTCTTAAGGTCTTTGTTCCTTATACTGTAGATCAAGGGGTTAAGTAAGGGGTTAACAAGGGCATACAACACAGACACCACCCTGTTAACAGTAAACAGATTACTGGTTGTGGGGATGAAGTAAATGAAAATAATTGATCCGTAAAAGATGAAGACCACGGCAAGGTGAGACGTGCAGGTGGAGAAAGCCTTCATCTTTCCAAATTTGGTTTGAATCCTGAGAACCGTATTGAAGATATGGACATATGGAAGAAAGGTGATGGCGAAGGCTCCTAACCCAAGAACGCCACCAACAATCAATATGACTAATATATTGATGTAAGTGTCAGTGCATGAAATCTGAAACAAGTGTGGAAGATCACAGAAGAAGTTGTGGATGGTGTTTGGACCACAGAAGGTCAACCTGAGGGAAAACAATGTATGGACCAAGGAATAAAAAAAACTAAGAACCCAAACCACGGAGGCCATATAAGCGCAGAACCTCTTGGACATAATTTGTACATAACGTAGAGGGTGACAGATGGCTACAAACCGGTCGTAGGACATAGCCGAGAGCAAGAAGAGCTCTGCACAAGCAAAGTAGATAAAGAAAAAGATTTGCGTAGTACAGGCGGGAATGGTTATTGATCGGTTTTTGGTGACCAGGTCGTAGAGCATCTTTGGTGCGGTCACTGATGAGTAGGACGTGTCTAAAAAAGCCAAGTTTCCGAGAAAGAAATACATCGGGTTGTGAAGCTGAGAATCTGTGAAGACCAAATAGATAATTAGAAGGTTAATGATGAGAGTCATTAGATAGATGTGGAGAAAGGCCACAAACAAGACACTTATGGTTGATGGACGGTCAGATAGGCCAATAAGAAGAAAACTGGTAATCTCGGTGAGGTTTTTCATTGTATTAAGAACCCAGCCCCACTAACTCAAGACAAAAGCTGTGCATTGGTCATGGCAAGGATCTATAAAATGTAAAAGTACTGTATGTGTAGAGCACCACATTTTCTGCATCTATCTGCTACAAATTTGCTCTCCAGCCATAAAGATATATAAAATCCCACAGTCCCTATGGGGGAGGGGAAACCCCTCTGATACTCAGATCCACATCTGTACGTTTGCCGCATCACAAATCTCCAGACATTAATTATAATAAAACAAATACAACGTATTACAATTGTCCTTAGAGTCATTAATAATCTCTAAAGTATTTGCTTCTAAAGTTTGCTGCAAATAACTTTTCTTGCCAGACTTATTTGTCAAGGTCGGTTCATTGGACTCAAAATTTTGTTTAAAGCATAGAGAAATTCATTTTTTTCTAGTTTTGGATAAAGTTACAGCAGACCTCCGCTTCATCTGAGCACCACAAAGCTAAAATGCAATTTAATTCATTTTTAATATTCAAAGCAAACTCTCCCATCCATTCATATCTCCATCCATCCATCTATATCTCCATCCATCCATATCTCCATCCATCCATCCATCCATCCATCCATCCATCCATCCATATCTCCATCCATCTATCCATCCATCCATCCATCAATGCATTCACATCTCCATCCATCCATCCATCCATCCATGCATTCACATCTCCATCCATCCATATCTCCATCCATCCATTCATCCATATCTTCATCCATCCAACCATCCATATCTCCATCCATATCTCCATCCATTCATCCATCCATCCATCCATATCTCCATCCATCCATCCATCCATCCATCCATCCATCCATATCTCCATCCATCTATCCATCCATCCATCCATCCATGCATTCACATCTCCATCCATCCATCCATCCATCCATGCATTCACATCTCCATCCATCCATATCTCCATCCATCCATTCATCCATATCTTCATCCATCCAACCATCCATATCTCCATCCATATCTCCATCCATTCATCCATCCATCCATCCATATCTCCATCCATCCATCCATCCCTCCATCCATCTATCCATCCATCCATCCATCCATATCTCCATCCATCCATATCTCCATCCATCTATCCATCCATCCATCCATCCATATCTCCATCCATCCATATCTCCATCCATCCATCCACATCTCCATATCTCCATCCACCCATCCATCCATGTCTCCATGCTTTACTTTGCTGAGAAATCACTTTGAAAAACACTTCCCCTAGCATTTCCATCTTGAGTAAGGGCAGGTGATTTAGGGTTGCCACCAGTCCGGGATTCACCCGGACAGTTCGGATTTCGAATCATGTGATCGGGTTTCAGGCGGACACATTATTCAGACCGGGCTGTGGCTCCCCAAGTAACCAAGATAGTCACACACAAATCTGTTGCCATCCAGGCGCTGCGGGTGTCTGTATGGGGGCAGGTTTGGCATCACTGGGGGGGGGGGGGGGGCAGGGTGATGATGTCAGCAATAGCAATTTGGCCACAAACACTGTTCGCTGCAGCACGCTATGCGCACTACATGACTACTCTCCTTGGGGCGCCTAAAGGTGCAATCTGGACAGCTCCCTGTCTGATCCCTTAGGACAACCTTGCCTGTCTCTTGTTTCTGGTGAACCTTGAACTCCTCCCATGAACTTCCTGATTTAAGCCATGTCTTTGCACTTCCTGTTTGCCAGATTATTGTGCTCTCTTCAGTCGATATCTGGCTCCTTTGCGTACCTGCAGCTGTCCTTATCTCCACTACCACTTATTATTGACCTTTGGCTTATTCCTTCACTACCCCTCCACTTGATCCCAACCTGCAAGAATTTGTTACTGACCTTTGGCTTGTTTACTGCTTTTGCTTGATCCCCACCTACTATATCTGCTACTGGACTCAGCTTGTTCATCTCCTGGTGGGGGCGATCCCAAGGACCGCGACCTGGTACTAACACGCAGCAAAACCCATCTCCACCATCAGGAGCTCTGGTGAATATTGGTTAGGGCTTGGACCCCGCACCTTGTGTAGTCTCGAGTAATCTTCCAGGGTAACCTATCTGTATACTTATCCAGCTGGTTAGTAGGAGCCTCCCTGTTATTGCTACTGGTCTCCGAGCTGGACTCCTGACCCTGACATAGGGTGGGCTTGCCCAAAATGTCTGCTGGCCACCCACGATCGCTCCCCAGAGAGACAGGTCGGTAGTCTACTGATGTAAACAAGGCAGATCGCTGTCCTGCCAGGTATGAACATGCAGGGAGATCTTGTGTTCCCGCTAAACAGGAACATTGGCACTCCCTCCTCTCCCCTGCAGCAAATCTGGCTGGCACAGGGGACCTGGATCATGTGACGGGACCATAACAGGCTGAAAATAGGTAAGAATCTTTTTTACGCAGGTTAGTCAGCATAGTTGGCTGACTTAGAGAATGCATTAAGGTAAAAAACATTAAGGCTTTAGAACCACTTCAATGAGAGCTTTGAGCTTCATACCATACTGTGAACCGAAATGTATCTTCACCTTGGAAGTTTTGCCTTCCTTCAGCCTGGTCCCAGCCCCCCATCCCCACACCCCTCCATCCCCCCATCCCCCCATCCCCACACTTGTCATTTTATTTTGACAGTTCATTATATTAGCTCCACAGGTGTGTGCAGCCTATTGCACCCTGTGCACCCCGAAGCTCGAACACACGTGTGTGTGTATATATATATATATATATATATATATATATATATTTATAAGCAGGGCAGTGGACGGTGTCGGTAGAGCAGAGATCGGTGTCAGTAGTCTACCGTTATTATTTTTTTAATAATCATTTTTTATTTAAATTTTTAGGAGCCCCATTGGGGGGGGGGGCTTTGGTCAAATATCAGGGGTCTAAAAAGACCCCTAATGTATCACTTTATGACAGTGAAAGGTACTGAGGACAGAGATTCCCCCAGTCCCTTTATCTGCAGTCAAGCAGCAGGGGGATTCTGCGCAGCTCAGGGTGATTAGGGTGTTCCCAGGCACACCTGGCACACCCTGTGTGCACACCTATGATTAGCTCATGTGCGTTGTATATCGTTCATATATGGTTTATTTAATTTTCACCCATCCATTCTTGGTGGTGTAATATTAGTTAATTTTTTTTTCTTTTTCCCCTCTCTGGACGTTTTCACAAATTTATTATTAATATTTTTTTTTTTCAGTTTATTACATTTATTTTTTTTTATATATTTTTATTATTTTTCTTTATTTTGCTAATTTATACCCCCACCTCCCTTCTCATTACAAGCATCATCATTATTTATGTTTATAAACCACAGTTTATACTTACTGTTATGTTTGTTGCCACTATAATTGATTGTTTCCTTTATTTGTTACTTCTACAAGTTCCATGTATCCTGTTTGGTACTCTTACTCCCTCTGCTGGTTTCCTTTGAATAATACCTCTCCATTTAATGTTATACTGTGTACATAAAAACACTTAGATATATATATATATATATATATATATATATATATATATATATATATATATAAAAAAAAAAAAAACACAATAAATGAAAATGCAATCTTTCATTTATTTTATTTTATTTCATTTATTTTGTTTTACTTATTTAAGAGCAACACATTTGTTTTTATTTACTTGTTTATGTGATTATATCTCACGTCAGTGGTGCTGCTATTTACACGTTTCGTCATTCACGAGTTTTTCTTGATTTTCATTTCCTATACTGTATATGTATATAAAAAAATTCAGGATACACACTTGCTTAAAAAAAATAAAAATAAAATTATTAATAATCACACTTTATTTTAACCCTTTTTTTCCCCTTAAATCTTTTATAATTGTTTTCTTGTTTTGTTTTTTTTAAACAAAATACTGGTTTTCCCTTTTTTTCATGTTTTTTTTTTCCTTTATGTTGGCGGCTGTCATCCCCAGCTCCCTGCCACTCTCCAAATGTCTTTTCAGTTTTCTCCAAAGTTCTCCAGGCTTGATAAAGGGGCCTATCAGCTCAGAAACGCGTTGTCTATCCCCCCTGTCCCTTTTATCACAAGGTGGATTCGCTGACTGGTCCGATGGAAGCATTGTATGCGTATGCCGTTCTGCGCTCCCGCTCTGGATTGCGCTCTCTGCTCCCGCCCGCTGCCTGTCATCCCCCCCCAGTCCTTGTTGTTATAAGCATTGGGCAGCGTGCGGATCCTGAATCTTTCCTTCATCCCACTGGTGCTGCTGTGATTACCGAGGGCTGATGTTTAACCACCAGGCACACTATTGCGGTGTTTTTTTTTCCCCGCCATACCTCACTATGGCCACTAGATGGAGCTGACAGTTATAGGAAATTGCTGAATTAAGAAAAATACGACCAGAATTCATAAAGAATGGGCGAATGTTTGCCACATTCGTCCAGCAACTGTTTGTTTTTTTTGTAGAAAAAAATGTAGCAGCGCTAAATCACAAAAAGGAATGAATAGGTAATATTATAGATATTAACCAAAAAATTGAATGAATAATCCAAAACCAATTAATCAGTGAAAAAATATATAAATAAAAGTCCAAAGTGTAAAAAGGTAAAAACAGTTTATAATAAAGTGTAGGTAGAACTCTTCTACTGTGACTTCAATCACAACAAAAATCCGTGAAACAGGTAGTCATATAAGTTGAAAAAGTGACGATTCCTCCACCGCAACCAAAATGTGAACACCACATAAAATGTGCGCTTACCATGTGGCAAGCTAGATAAGCTTGTGACCAAATACCCTGGTCAGGGCCTTTACCCAAATACATGAACCGGTGCCTCCGAATGATCCAAGGAATGTGGCTAGCAAAACAGTAGGGATCCCCCAATCAGGAAGGTTCCCACAAGATGGTCAGATGTTACCCGGAATGAAAAAGGAATTCACTATAGCATAATTCCGATGAGACATCATTTATTAAGGTAATAAAAGTTACACTTACAATATGAACGTTAAAAAGTAGCAAAATAGCCAGCCGGATGTGCAAAATACCCGTCCGCTTAGACACCTGCATGCGATGACGTCAGCACGTCAGCTCCTCCCACGTACGTTTCCTCCAACGTACGTTTCGTCAAATAGTGACGTCGTCTTTCACTTTTTTTGTAAAGTGACTCCATCGTGTTCTTTGTTTAACCTCTTGCCAACCACCCCACCCAGTACATTTACTGCAGGGTGGCGGCTTCTCTGCACAGAATCAAGTACAGGTGCATGATTTTGCACTTCCGGGTCTGGGGGTGCACACGCACACCGCCAGCGACCCGCTCCCGCTGTGATTGGACACAGCTGGAGGCCAATCAGTGAATCCGGAGGCACCTGGTGATCGGAGAGGCGAAGGACGGCGGTCTGCCTATGTAAGTGAGCAGATCGCCGTTCTGTCAGTGGGGAAGGTAGTGATCTTGGGTTTCTGTTAAGCAGGAACACAGGATCTCTGCCTTCCCACAGTACAAGCACCTCCCCCCACAGTTAGTAATCCCTCCCTAGGGGCACATTTAACCCTTTGATCGCCACTGATGTTAACCCCTTCCCAGCCAGTGTCATTAGTACAGTGACAGTGCATATTTTTAACACTGATCACTGTATTGGTGTCACTGGTCCCCAAAAAAGTGTCACTTAGGGTCCAATTTCTTCGCCGCAATGTCGCGGTCCCGCTATAAGTCGCTATAAGCCGCAATTACTGGTAAAAAAATAAAAATAATTTAAAATTCCATAAATATATCCCAAAGTTTGTAGATGCTATAACTTTTGCACAAACCAATCAATATACATATAATGGGATTTTTTATTTTTATTTGTACCAAAAAAAATGAGCAGAATACATATTGGCCTAAAATGATGAATAAATTAGATTTTTTTCAATTTTTTTTTATTGGATGTTTTATAGTAGAAAGTAAGATATATATTTTTTTAGCATAAAGTATCACTTATTGTCTTGTTTGTCTGCTAAAAATCGCTATAACTTTTTCGCAAACCAATCAATATACGCTTATTGGGATTTTTTACCAAGCATATGTAGCAGAATACATATTGGCCTAAATCAATGAAGAAATTAGATTTTTTTTTACATTTTTTATTGGATGTTTTATAACAGAAAGTAAAAAATATTGTTTTTTTTTTTTTTTTTTTTCAAAATTGTTGATCTTTTTTTGTTAATAGCGCAAAAAATAAAAACCGCAGAGGTGATCAAATACCACCACAGGAAAGCTCTATTTGTGGAAAAAAAAAGGACATCAATTTTATTTTTAGTACAGCATCGCACGACCGCGCAATTGTCAGCTAATGTAACGCGGTGCCGGATCACAAAAAAATGGCCTGGGTAAATTTTCAGGAGCTGAAGTGGTTAAAAAGACACATCAAAATGTTGTAATATGAACAATATTGCTGCACCTGGTACAATTCCCATTCAATAAATCCCCAGCATATAAAAATTGCAGAAAAGTTGAATAGATCTTCCAGCACATGCTCGGGGTACCTGCTAATTTTAAAACAGTAGCTGGATTTTATTAACCGTTTCCTGCCCAGCCTATAATAGAATGACGGCCGAGTGGGAGGGCTGCCATCCTGGGTGGATGTCATATGACGTCCTCCCAGGTTTACACCTCGCTTTCGCCCCGCAGGCCACACTGCAGCACGATCTGTGGACGCAGCGGATGACAAATCAGTGTACCGGGCCGCTGCTGGTACCATGTGATCACTGTGACCAATCACAGCAGATCACATGACAATTGTTTACTATGAATAGCTTCCCTTCATAGCCATTCATGGTGTACTTCAGGGGTGGCCCGTCCATTAACCGCTTCAGCCCCGGAAGATTCTACCCCCTTCCTGACCAGAGTACTTTTTTGCAATTCAGTACTGCGTCGCTTTAACTGACAATTGCGCGGTCGTGTGAGGTTGCACCCAAACAAAACTGACATCCTTTTTTCCGCACAAATAGAGCTTTCTTTTGGTGGTATTTGATCACCTCTGCGGTTTTTATTTTTTGCGCTATAAACAAAAAAAGTGACAATTTTGAAAAAAAAAAACGCATTATTTTTTATTTTTTGCTATAATAAATATCCCCCAAAAATATATAAAAAAAATATTTTTTTCCCCAGTTTATGCCGATACATATTCTTCTACATATTTTTGATAAAAAAAATCATAATAAGCATTTATTGATTGGTTTGCACAAAAGTTATAGCGTCTACAAAATAAGGGATAGATTTATAACATTTTTGTTATTAATTTTTTTTTTACTAGTAATGGCGGTGATCTGCGATTTTTATCATGACTGCAACATTATGGCGGACACATCGGACAATTTTGACAATTTTTGGGACCATTGGCATTAATACAGCGATCAGTGCGATTAAAAATGCATTGATTACTGTAAAAATTTCACTGGCAGCGAAGGGGTTAACACTAGGGGGCAATCAGTCTCTTCTCCCCTCAGAGAACCGGAAACTGTGTGTTTACACACACAGTTCTGGGTACTCCGTGTCTCAACGGCAATCGCGGGAGCTCGGCAGTGATTGAGAACGCCGGGCACTCGCATCGGCTCGGGGGGTGAGCGGGGGGGGGGGGGGCGCGCGCGCCTCCTAGTGGCCACAGGGCAAAGCGACGTTACATAACGTCATTTCGCCCAGCCATGCCATTCTGCCGCAGTACAACTGCGGCGGCTGGTCGGCATGTGGTTAAGGGCGCACAGGCGCCGCCCCCCTGTCCATCGCCACCTCCCCTATCCATGCGTCCGGCCCCTTTTAGGACACTGGCGCATGAATTCCAATGTGGAGCGGAGTGTTTTTTTGAAGCAACGATTAGAGTCAGAGGCTCTTATAGGCTTCAATATAGGGTAGGCTCGGGTCACAGAGAGTGCTCTCCGATCCCACCCAGGTGTGTTACAACAGCAAATGAATATTCACTGTTGTAATGCTGATCCTCCTCCCGGCCAATCAGGAAGTGGGTTTTGACACCGGTCACCCGATTGGCTGAAAGGACAGGCGATCCTATTGGACGCCTAGGAGGAGGAGGGGAGGAGCTGGAGGCCGCCATGGAGGAGAGAACATTTGTAGCCAAGCGACTGCCACCCGCCATGATGGGGTAAGTGCCAAACCAAGTGGTAAACAGTGGAGGTTTTGCCGCTCAGGAGAGGGGGGCTGCGTGCTGCTCGGGGCCGGGGGGGAATGCCCACCCCCTCAAAAAAAAACACCAGCTGCCACTGGTGTATTTCTGTATTGATCTCTGTGATTGGTCACAGTTATCACATGGTACAGACAGGGACAGTCACAGTGCAACTGTACCATGTGAAAGCTGTGGCCAATCACAGCTTCACAATAGTACACACTGGATGAATGAATGCCATTCATAAAAAAAAAAGGTTTGCTTATAACAGTTATTATCACTGTAATAAACAATCATAGTGTGTACAAAAACAAAACATTTCTGTTCACCTCCCCAGAGTAGTACAGCGAACACTATATTGCTCTGGTCACTGTATGTAAAAAAAAAAAAAAAAAAAAAGAAAAAATGTAAATTTCTTTATTTTCCAAAAACTTGTGACAAAAAAATGACAACTTCAAAAAACTTGCCATGCCTCTTACTAAATACCTCAGACTGTCTATTTTCCAAAAATGGGTCTTTTGGGGGTATTTGTTCTGTCCTGATATTTTCGTTCCTCAAGAAATGAGATCGGCTGTCAGTACATCAGGATTAATGGATTTCCAGATATACTGTACAGTATATCCCATTGTTTGTGGACTCTATATATATCCTAGAGACTAAATAATATACACTGATTTGGGTTATTTTTTTATCAAAGAAATGTAGCAAAATACATTTTGGCCTAAATGTATGACAAAAGATTATTTATTTGCAAAATTTTATAACAGAAATTAAGAAAAACATGTTTTTTTTTTTCCTCTAAATTTTCAATATTTTTTTTTTTATTTAGCAAAAAATTAAAAAACCCAGTCGTGATTAAATACCACCAAAATAATCTCTATCTGTCTTAAAAAATGATACACATTTCATTTACATACAGTGCTGCATGACTGCGTTTATTGTTATTTAAAGTGTGACTACTGCAAAAAATAAAAAACGTCCGACAGTGCTGAAAGCTGAAAATTGGCCTGGGCAGGAAGGGGGTGAAAGTGTTAATAATAATAAGTTAAATGCCTCATGCACACAGAATCAACCTGACCAGAATGGGGAGCCAACATGTTATTATTATTAATAATAATAATAATAATAATAATAATAATAATATTGTATTTTTCTATTTTTAATATAAGGATGGTCCTGTATACAATCAGGGAGCACTGGACAGTTACATGCACTGATACCAACAATTTTTAGTAGAGTTTTTTCTGAAAAAATAATGAGAGACAAAGTCAAGAAACTTTATTTCAGCAAACCGAACTTCCAATAAGTTGATCTTCACCCTCAAATATAACTTTCCTCCTCTCCACCCCTTAATTACACAAATAATTCTTTATTTATTTTTTTTTGCTTATTTACCATGTTTAATAATAAGCGTTTGGTTCCCCCCCCCCCATGCACATCTTTGGTCTAGGCGAATGACGTGAACTGATATACATGTCACATATCCCAGGAAGCAAAATCTTCCATTCACAAAGGAGGAGGGGGGGGGGTGGTGGGCCTAGCGGCGTGTCATTGAGAGGCCTGTTGGCTGAACTCGGGAATATCTGGCAGCCTCCTGACGATGTCACAAAGTGCACTGGATGAAGACAAGAGGATTCTATAGGAAAAACCCAGAACCACTTGGTAGGTGAGTAACCAAACTTTGCAGAACCTGCAACAAGGTAAGCAAGGCTTTAAAAGAAATCGGGGGGGGGGTTGTCGTTGGGCCTAGCGGCGTGTCATCGAGAGGCCCGTTGGCTGAACCAGGAAGATCTGGCAGCCTCCTGACGATGTCACAAAGTGCACTGGATGAAGACAAGAGGATTCTATAGGAAAAACCCAGAACCACTTGGTAGGTGAGTATCCAAACTATCCAAATTGGTACTTATCAATGGGAAACCTGAGCCTGGGACAATGCAACACAACTGCTTTGATGAGATTAACTTCACATCAGAAGCCCCCTTCACATCAGAGTCCTCCCTATACATGAGAGCCCCCACACCACAGAATAGTCACCCCTGGACAGGGTAGCACAGTGGTGTAGTGGGTAGCACTCTCGCCTAGCAATAAAAAGGGTCACTGGTTCGAATCCCAACCACAACCCTGCCTGGAGGTTGCATGTTCTCCCTGTGCCTGCGTGGGTTTCCTCCAAGTACGCCGGTTTTCTCCCACACTCCAAAGACATGCTGGTAGGTTAATTTGCTTCTGTCCAAAATTGTCTCTAGTATATGAATGTGAGTTGGGGACCTTGGATTGTGGGCTCCTTGAGGGTAGGGTGCGATGTATGTGTGGAGCGCTTCATAAATTGACGGCACTATATGGGTACCTTAAATAAATAGGGATAATTGTAGACATGCACCCACACTCGGGTTGAACTGGATGGACTGGTGTCTTTATTCAACCTTACTATCTATGTATCTATACATAAGTCCCCATCACAACAGAGCCCTGCAATCACACAGTCTCCTCTTCACATCAGAGCTCTACCCTTAGCCTCCATCAGGGGTGAAGGAAGTCTGGCAGGTTTCCATTTTCTCCTAAATGGGGGAGGGGGTATTCCATGACACCTGCCCTGTATCAGAGTCATGCTTTACAATGGTGCAGGTTGGATGCCCGCCATCCCTATAGCAATGAATGGCTCCATATGTCCCGGTTGTGGAGCGTCATTGGTTGTTATGGTGCTGGCGGCTGGCTGATCCAGGGAAAACTGGGCCCTGTCACTTGTGGCGCACCATAAAAACTCAGAGGGCACCCTGGTTGGGAAAGACTGGCTCAAAGAATGGTTTGTTTTCAACAGCAGACTGAAGCTGACATACACAGATCGAATTTTGGCCAATTCAGCAGGGACCAGTCAAATTGCAATCAATGTATGGCCATACCCACTTGACAAAAGATGATTGTTTGTTCAAACTTTTCTCGATCACTGACCACTACCGATCGGTGCCGATATCTGAATACAATGTCCAAGGTTGGGGGGGGGGGTGGGAGGGGTTCCTCAGGCTGGATAAAAACAATTTAACAGTGTGTGCCCTGTGAAACCGACCAAAGTGGATTGATATCAGATTTCATCAACTGCTGGATCTGGTGGATGTGATGGTCACAGCATAATCCAGCCTAGGAGCCAACTTCTAAACTGTTGGGTTAAATTACCTTTCAGACTTTTCTCTCAGAAGCTCTGGAGAGTTTTCTGCAGTGTCTCAGTTGCCTCGTACAAAGGATATCTGGTGTTCAGAGCGAAAGGCTCAAAAAAAGTTTTGTAAAGTCCAGAAAAACATTGAACTAAAAATAATTTTCAGTAACAGCCAAAAACAAGACCATAATAGAGGCAATGCTTGCTCTCAGCTACATTTTCCAATTGGCTTATTCCACACGTTATATGAGGATCTCCACAGGCCAGACTAGCTCGTTTACCTCTCCCGACTGTACACACTTAGGATGCCCTTTAGGCAAGGATCATTAGTGGGGATATGGTTGGTCTTTAGCCACTTAAGGGCCGAGCCTCTTTCTGAGATTTGTTGTTTACAAGTTAAAATCATTTTTTTTTTGCTAGAAAATTTACTTAGAACCCCCAAACGTTATACTTTTTTTCCCCTAACACCCTAGAGAATAAAATGGCGATCGTTGCAATACTTTCTGTCACACCGTATTTGCGCAGTAGTCTTTTTTTGGGAAAAATACACATTTTTTAATTAAAAAATAAGACAACAGTAAAGTTAAGGCAAATTTTTTTTATATTGTGAAAGATAATGTTACACCGAGTAAATTTATACCCAACATGTCACTCTTCATAATTGCGCCCGCTTATGGAATGGCGACAAACTTTTACCCTTAAAAATCTCCATAGGCGACATTTAAAAAATTCTGCAGGTTGCATGTTTTTAGTTACAGAGGAGGTCTAGGGCTAGAATTATTGCTCTCTCTCTACCAATCGCGGCGATACCTCACATGTGTGGTTTGAACACTGTTTTCATATGCGGGTGCTACTCGCGTATGAGTTCGCTTCTGCATGCGAGCTCGGCGGGACGGGGAGCGTTTAAAATTTTTTTTTTTTCTTATTTATTTCAACTTTTATTTTTTATTTTTATATTGTTCTTAAAAAAAAAAAAGTGTCACTTTTATTCCTATTACAAGGAATGTAAACATCCCTCGTAATAGAAAAAAGCATGACAGGACCTCTTAAATACGAGATCTGGGGGTCAAAAAGACCTCACATCTCATATTTACACTAAAATTCAATAAAAAAAATTGTCATTTGAAAACAATTAAATAAAAAAATGGCTCTTTAAGAGCTATGGGCGGAAGTGACGTTTTGACGTCACTTCCGCCCTGCAGTGGTATGGAGATGGGTGGGGGCCATCTTCCCTTTACTCGTCTCCATACCCAGCCAGCAGAAGGATCCAATCGCCTCCGCCGCTGCCGACGGCTCCAGTAAGCGGCGGAGGGCACCAGAGCGCGGAGGGAGGGAGGGGGCCTCTCCCGTCGCCGGTAAAAGTGATCCGCTGCAGAGACCACTATTATGGAAAACCGGACTGCCGGCCGAAGAAGAGGATACCGGGGTTATGGCAGCTAGCTTCTGCTATAAAAAAGATATCCCTCTTCAAAGTTAGGACAAATATCGGCGTACGGTGGTCCGGAAGTGGTTAAAGATTTTTCTTTTGTATTTTTTTTATTCTTATTTTTATATATATATATGTTCTGTATACAGTATCTCACAAAAGTAAGTACACCCCATCAGTCCCCTCAACATAACTCAACACACAGCCATTAATGTCTAAACCGCTGGTAACAAAAGTCAGTACACCCCTAAGTGAAAATCTCCAAATTGGGCCCAAAGTGTCAATATTTTGTGTGGCCACCATTATTTTCCAGCATTGCCTTAACCCTCTTGGGCATGGAGGTCACCAGAGCTTCACAGGTTGTCACTGGAGTCCTCTTCCCCTCCCCCATGACGACATCAGGGAGCTGGTGGAAGTTAGAGACCTTGCGCTCCTCCACATTCCGTTTGAGGATGTCCCACAGATGATCAATAGGGTTTAGGTCTGGAGACATGCTTGGCCAGTCCATCACCTTTACCCTCAGCTTCTTTAGCAAGGTAGTGGTCATCTTGGAGGTGTGTTTGGGGTCGCTATCATGTTGGAATACTGTCCTACTGTGAGATACTGTATATTTTTTTCATAGTGTTGGTAGGGTTACCTGGTCTCTGGTGACATCACCATAGATGTCATGGACAGATTTTATTCTATGTAAATTTCTTGAGATATTGAACTTCTGTGTATGTAATGAGATGGCTATGTGCTGAACTTTACTGTTCTTGTATGAATTACTCTGTTTATTCAATCTACTTGTTTTTTTTTTTTTTGCTAGATCATAGAATTGTGACGTTGAAGACAATTGTTGAATGTCCTAGGCCTGAGGAAGCAAAATATCTATGAAACGCGTTAACAATATTGGGCGAATATGAATACAGTCCACAACATTCTGCGCAGAAATTTTAGGAATACACTTTTTATATTTTTTTGGGCCTGTTTCAGGCTTGTTTTTAGCTCTATGTATATAAAAAAAAAATTAAAATTTTATTGTATTAAATTTTGTTATATTTTCCTGGTGGCACGTCCTTTAATTTCCTTACTTTTTTTCTACTCGTTAGCAATGACTGGATGATGTCCTCAGGAAAAAATGTTATGAACATTTATAGGATGGTTTGAGGACTTCACTGACCACATTTTAGCTGTTGTATCTCATTTCTTTTATTAGTTAATCTTTTATTATTTATAAGAAATTACAAAATGTTGAGCCAGGAAGTATCCAATTGCTTTTAGGGATCATTTTTGTTTGTTTGGAGCAAATTTCCTTTTCTGGCCTTCATCTCTATCAACTGCATGTTTAAAGTTCTCAGGTTCTGAATTGTTTTTTAAATTTTATTTACGTATTTCTTTATGTATGGGTGAGCCTGATGGACAGGGTTCTTTTTTTTCAACCTAATTATGTAACATTAGGCTGCACGTTTTTCTTTTTTCTGTAGCCTATTTGTAGCTGGTTCTCTATACGTAAAACTGTGAGCCCTTAACATTTCACATTTAAATAAGAAGTTATTGAAACCCCTAGTCAACTCAACATTGAAAAAAAAAATACAAAAGTGCCACATTTCCCAAAATTACTTTCAACTTAACCCCTTTATCGACTTTATATGACATAAAAACCTCATGAGTGCCTCCATAAGGTCCTTGTTCCTCAGGCTGTAGATCAGAGGATTCAGCAATGGGTTAATGAGGGCAGATATGACTGAAAACAGTTTGTTTGAATTGTACATATCGCTGGAGGAGGGAACAAAGTAAATGAAAATTAAGGAGCCAAATAAGATGGAGACCACGGTGAGGTGTGATGAACAGGTGGAGAATGCTTTCATCTTTCCCTTCTTGGTACGGATTCTGAGGATGGTACTGAAAATACGGAAATAGGGAAGAAAGGTCAAAAGAATGACTCCTAACCCAAGACTGGCACCTGCTACGAATATGACCATTATGTTTATGAAGGGGTCAGTACATGTAATTTTAAACAAGTGTGGAAGGTCACAAAAAAAGTTGTGGATGGAAGTTGGGCCACAGAAGGACAACCTGAGCAAAAAAAGAGTATGAATCAAAGACAGGGAACATCCTGCAACCCAGACCAGAGAGGCCATACGAGTGCAGGCCTTCCAAGACATAATTAGTTGGTAATGTAGGGGGTGGCAGATGGCGATGTAGCGGTCATAGGACATAGTTGAGAGTAAGAAGAGTTCTGAGCTAGTAAAGTAGAGAAAGAAGAAAACTTGAGCTATACAGGCAGGGATAGATATTGATCGTTTTTTTGTGACCAAATCAAAGAGCATCCTTGGTGCAGTCGATGTGGAATAGGACATGTCCAGAAAAGCCAAATTGGCAAGAAAAAAATACATTGGGTTGTGCAGATGGTAGTCAGTGAGGACCAAGAAAAATATAAGAAGGTTTGTGATAAGAGTCATCAGATAGATCAGGAAGAAGAATACAAAAAGTAAATTCATGGTTGGTGGATGGTCTGATAGACCCACAAGAGTAAGAACGGTAACCTTTGTGAGATTCCTCATATTATTTATTCCTTCTCAGTGTAATGTTATCAATCTGAGGAATTGTTATTAGGAAAACATGTACGGAGTGTGCGCACATTATGCTCAGATTTCCATGTAGACTTGTTATCCAGATAATGACTTATATAGATATAAAATGTTGGCATTCCCACTGGGCAGTCTGCCGTGTTGTAATAAAACAAAGCTTTAAGTCTCGTTAAATGTCTCTTAAGATTTAATTTAAAACACCTTTGTCACCTGAGATTCTCTTTATATAAATAAGTTTACAGTTAATAAAATATCCCCTGCATTAAAAATCTTCTGAAATTCTACTTTTTAGCTATTGTCTATTTACCGATGTAATTCCAATACTTTAAAATGAAGCCAATCACTTACAAATAGCAAATATCTGTTTTTTAAAGGCACCAAAAAAAAAAAAAATCAAAACAAAAGTAAATCTTTTATGTCCAAAAAAGCCGGACTAGTTGAAAATGTGATATAAACAATTCAATTACCATCAATCCAACGGTGAGGCAATTAATGAGATTAAAAAAAAATACTGAATTGTACAAAGTCCACGTGAAGAAAAATACTAAAAAAAAAGATCCTCATCAGCAAAAAATTATCTTTAAAGTTCCGACACCAACATAAATGGGAGCTCCTTAAGTGACACCCACCACCTCAGGTAACAGGGGCGCTGACCGGATCTTATGGGCCTTCTATTGCTAGAAAGATCAACCAAGCTTCGGTGGTAACCGTCGATGGGGCGAGGCCGCGTGCTGACATCACTGCGTCCCTACTGACCCTGGGAGCGCGGGTGAACTGTTTCCATTTTTTTTGCCCAGCAAAGATTATTTTACCAGGCGATTTTTACACAAGAATCATGTAAATGCAATCTAAATATTTGAATAAAGAGTTTACAGTGCCTTGAAAAGGTATTCATACCCCTTAAAAAGTTCCACATTTTGTCATGTTACAACCAAAAACATAAATGTATTTTATTTGGATTTTATGTGATAGTCCAACACAAAGTGGTACATAATTGTGAAGTGGAAAGAAAATGATAAATGATACAAATAAATATGTGAAAAGTGTGGGGGGGGGGCATTTGTATGGCGCCCCCCGGAGTCAATACTTTGTAGAACCCCCTTTCTCTACAAGTCTTTTTGGGGATGTCTCTACCAGCTTTGCACATCTAGAGAGGGACATTTTTGCCCATTCTTCTTTGTAAAATATCTCAAGCTCTGTCAGATTGGATGGAGAGCGTCTGTGAACAGCAATTTTCAATCTTGCCACAGATTCTCAATGTGATTTACAGTGCCTTGCGAAAGTATTCACCCCCTTGCTTTTTACCTATTTTGTTACATTACAGCCTTTAGTTCAATATTTTTTTAATCTGAATTATATGTGATGATCAGAACACAATAGTCTAAGTTGGTGAAGTAAAATTAGAAAAATATATACATAAAACTATTTTTCAGAAATAAAAAACTGATAATTGGCATGTGCGTATGTATTCACCCCCTTTGTTATGAAGCCCATAAAAAGCTCCGGTGCCACCAATTATCTTCAGAAGTCACATAATTAGTGAAATGATGTCCACCTGTGTGCAATCTAAGTGTCACATGATCTGTCATTACATATACACATGAAGACCAAGAAACTCTCAAAACAAGTAAGGGACAATGTTATTGAGAAGTACAAGTCAGGGTTAGGTTATAAAAAAATATCCAAATCTTTGATGATCCCTAGGAGCACCATCAAATCTATCATAACCAAATGGAAAGATCATGGCACAACAGCAAACCTGCCAAGAGACGACCGCACACCAAAACTCATGGATCGGGCAAGGAGGGCATTAATCAGAGAGGAGCACAGAGACCTAAGGTAACCCTGGAGGAGCTGCAGAGTTCCACAGCAGAGACTGGAATATCTGTACATAGGACCACAATAAGCCGTACGCTCCATAGAGTTGGGCTTTATGGCAGAGTGGCCAGAAGAAAGACATTACTTTCAGCAAAAAACAAAATGGCATGTTTTGAGTTTGGGAGAAGGCATGTGGGAGACTCCCAAAATGTATGGAGGAAGATGCTCTGGTCTGATGAGACTGAAATTGAAATTTTTGGCCATCAATGAAAACGCTATGTCTGGCACAAACCCAACACATCACATCACCCAAAGTACACCATCCCCACCGTGAAACATGGTGGTGGCAGCATCATGCTGTGGGGATGTTTTTCAGCAGTCGGGACTGGGAAACTGGTCAGAGTTGAGGGAAAGATCGATGGTGCTAAATACAGGGATATTCTTGAGCAAAACCTGTACCACTCTGATCACCATGGATGCATCCCCCCTTATGCTGGGATATGATCTCCATGTATAAATACATAAGTGGTCCATAACTCAACACCATAACTCGGTGTTGAGTTTTTCACTTTAAGGTCATCACAGAGGACAAGAGGGAACTCTTTAAATCAGGAGGAAAGCCTTTCCGTAATTGGAGGATATTTCATCTCCAATTATGGAAAGGTATCTTCACAGTAAGAGCTGTGAAAATACGGAATAGACTTCCTCCAGAAGGGGGATCTGACCAGCTCAGTAGATTGCTTTAAAAAAGGCCTGGATTATTTTCTAAATGTACAGAATATAACTGGGTACTGACATTTATAGGTAAAGTTGATCCAGGAAATATCCGATTGCCTCTCTGGAGATCAGGAAATAATTTCCCCTACTGGAGAAAATTGGATCATGCTTTGCTGGAGTTTTTTTTTTGCCTTCCTCTGGATCAACTGTGGGTGAAGGATTGTGTATATAGAATTGTACATTTTTTCCCCTTTTTATTGTTTGAACTGGATGGACTTGTGTCTTTTTTCATCCGGACTAACTAATGTAACTGTGCCAATGCCACAAAAAATTTCAAGATGTCATCAGGCATATTGTAACCGGCCATTTTTGTTGCATTGGCGCAGTAAAGGCTTCTTTCTGGCAACTAGACCATACGGATCATTTTTGTTTAAGTATCATCATATTGTGCTCCTTGAAACAACCACTCCGTCTTTTTCCAGAGCAGAAATTTTTCTTTGTATCCTGAACAATTCTTTTGGCAGTTGTGGCTGCAATCTTTCTTGGTCTACCTGACCTTGGCTTGCTATCAAGAGATCCCCAAATTTTCCACTTCTTAATAAGTGATTGAACAGTACTGACTGGCAAATTTAAGGCTTTGGATATCCTTTTATATCATTTTTCACCTTTATAAAGTTCCCTTACCTTGTTACGCAGGTCTTTTGAAGTTCTTTTCTGGCTCAGTATCTAGCCTGCTTAGTGCATCCACATGAGAGATAACAAACTCATTGACTATTTATACACAGACACTAATTGCAAAGTAAAAAAGCCACAGATGCGGGACATTTCCTTTTAATTGGCATTGTACCCCGTGTGTGTCACCTTCTGTGTCTGTACCAAAGCCAAGCATTCGGGGGGGGGGGGGAGGGGGGAAACTTTATATCAGGGCCATTTGGGGGATTTATGTTATTATTAAAAAGGAGCCAAACAACTCTATGATAATAAATGGCTTCATATGATTTCTATCCTTAAATAAAAGAGATTTTTTGGCATGATCAGTCATATTTTCCATATCGATGCCAAAATTTCACCATTTCTACAAGGGGATGCAAACTTTTGATCACAACTGTTTAACAAACAACAAGATGTTGATCCATGAAGTATACATGGATATATATATATATATATTGCCCTTGGAGATCAGGAAAACATTTCTTGTTTGTTTGAGCAAATTGCTTTTTGTTTGCCTTCATCTATTATTCTATAGAGGCATCACAAGGGGTGGTGGAAGGTGCAACATCCAAACATGCATGAATTTAGTATAAATGTTACCAATAGTAACACGGATTTTTAGGTCACCATAGAAACAATTTGGTTAGCATACGAATAAATTTTTTTTACCCAAATGTATTTAAACATAATATAGCAAAATGTAATTTGCACAAATTTTAAGAACATCTAAAACCTATAAAAACAGAGGACTTCTGACTTCCTATTACCCATGCCACTATGATATTGTTCATTAAAAAAGGCAAATATCAGCAAAACAGGCTTGAAGTCTTCAATTCATAATCCATGTAACTCAACGCGTTTCACAACAGTAGGTTGCTTCATCAGGAGTATAATACTGTAAAAAGGAGTAAGAGAGCCTACAATAGATACAAACAGTATGAGACAAATATAGTATTGATCAACAGTAGTCATGTCCATATATATATATATATATATATATATACATATATATATATATATATATATATATTAATACCCAAAAGTGTATCAATGACTGCAACAGTATAGAAGTCTGATAGGAGTGTAGCACAGCAGAGATGGCTCACTAGGTCAACCTGGGGTGTTAAGCCCCCACCTAACCTCAGTGCGGACCACTGGAGCAAAACAGGCCAATGGCCAATTGCGGACACAACTAAAAACAGAAAATCATAGAACCCAAGATGGAGAAATGAAACAAGTTAAGTACCCCAAAAAAAGGGCTCAAAATAGGAAAACACAATAAATGCTTATAAAAATAAGGTACATATAACCAAAACAGCAAATACAAACCCTGGCAGCCAAAGGAGAAGATATAATGAAAAAATACAGACATACCACATGACACAAAATTCACTTCCCAGAAGTCTGCCTTAAGATACAAGTCAGATTTCAGGCATCCCCTGCAACAAAAATGTCACTTTTGGAGAGACACTTTTAATAGGAACACGTCTAAAGGGATGCAGGCCCAGCAGAATTCCTCATAAGTGCCCTGCAGCTGCACAGCTGACAGTTAATTATGAAACCCCTCCCATTAGACCCCTCAGTACAGAGGCACAGACAAACACATCTGGATTTCTTCAGAATAACAAAAGGTAGGAATCTACAATAAACTTTGTTATAATCCTTGCAATGTACAGAGATCACCCAGAGGGGAATGTTTTTTTTTCTCAACAAAAGTGGAGTCACTCTTTAAATAAACTTGTGTAAAAAAAAAATATTCAGTATTTGTATGTTAACCAAATTGTTTCCGTGGTGCCTGTTTATTGGTAAAATGTATTCTTTATTTCTGCCTTCATCTCTTTTTTTTTTTTTCAAAATCCAGTAATCTTTATTACAAAAATTTTTCTTACATCAATACATCAAACACATTTCACATTCATATTGTCCATATACAGCAAAAATACACATTACATAAAATAACCCCCCAAGCAAAAAAAAAAAAACCTCAAATCAAGTAGCCCCCTCATCTCCCCCTCCTCTTCCTCCTCCCCTCCCTGACCTCCCCCCTTCAAAAGGTCCGACCCCCCCATCTCCCATCTCTGACCAGCCGGCTGGTATCCCCCCCTCCATCCTATGACAACTCACATTTCAAGGCCCAAGACCTCCAAACAGCTTTTCCAAATAGCCTAAAACTTCCCTCGACAAATTTCTATGTAGAAATGTAAATTTCTCTTTTATTTGCGTTCTCCATTCCTCCGCTGTCGGTGGATAAGTGGAGATCAATTTCTGAGCAATTAATTTATGTGCCTGGAACAAACTTCTCGCTATTGTATCCTTCATCTCTATCAACTGCAGGTTTAGGGTTCTCAGGTTGCAAAGTTGTTTTATTTTTATTTTATTTATTTTTGTCTTTTCGGTGAGCCCCAATGCACATGTGTCTTTTCAACCTAATTTGTAATATTAGGCTGAAAATGTTTTTTCTGTTAGTTGACCATTTGTAGCTGGTTCTCTCTAAGTATAACCACGAGCCCTTAACATTTCACAAAGAAACCCCAAGTCAACTGAACACTGAAAAAAAAACTTGCCAAATTTTCCAATATTATTTTCAGCTTAACCCCTTTATTAACTTTATGTAATAATGGGACCTCATGAGTGCCTCCATGAGATCTTTGTTCCTCAGGCTGTAGATCAGAGGATTCAGCAAGGGGTTAATGAGGGCAGATATGACTGAAAACATTTTGTTTAAATTGAACATATTGCTGGAAGTGGGAACCAAGTAAATAAAAATTAAAGATCCATAAAAGATGAAGACCACGGTGAGGTGTGATGTGCAGGTGGAGAATGCTTTCTTCTTCCCAGTCTTGCTACGGATTCTGAGAATGGTCCTGAAAATATAGACATAGGGAAGAAAGGTCAAAAGAAAGGCTCCCAATCCAAGACTAGCACCTGTTAAGAATACGGCCACCAAGTTTTCGAAGGGGTCAGTACATGTAATTTGAAACAAGTGTGGAACGTCACAAAAGAAGTTGTAGATGGAAGTTGGTCCACAGAAGGACAACCTGAGCAAATATAAAGTATGAACCAAAGAGAGAGAACATCCTGCAACCCAGACCGACAAGGCCATATTAGAACATACTCTCCAAGACATATATAGTTTGTAATGTAGAGGGTGACAGATGGCAATGTACCGGTCATAGGACATAACTGAGAGCAAGAAGAGTTCTGAGCTAGTAAAATAGGCATAGAAGAAGACTTGGGCTATACAGGCAGAAAGGGCAATTGATCTGCTTTTGGTGACCAAGTCAAAGAGCATCCTTGGTGCAGTCACCGTTGAATAAGACATGTCTAGAAAGGCCAAATTGCCAAGAAAAAAATACATTGGTGTGTGCAAATGATGATCGGTAAGAACCAGTAAAAAAATAAGAAGGTTTATGATAAGAGTCATCAAGTAGATTGGGAGGAAGAATACAAAAAGTCCATTCATGGTTGGTGGATGGTCTGATAGACCCACAAGAGTAAGAACGGTAACCTTTGTGAGATTCAGCATATTATTTATTGATTTACAGTGAAATTTTATCAATCTGAGGAATTGTTAATAGGAAAACATGTACGGAGTGAGCGCTCATTATGTTCAGATTTCCATGTAGACTTGTTATCCAGATAATGACTTATATAGATATAAAATGTTGACATTCCCACAGGGCAGTTTGCCGTGTGATAACAATAGAAAGCTTTAAGTCTTGTTAAATGTCTCTTTGGATTTAATTTAAAACATCATACCACTTGAGATTCTCTTTATATAAATAGGTTTACAGTTAATAAAATATCATCTGAATAAAAATTTACTGAAATTATTATTATTATTTTTTATTGGCCAAAGTAAGTACAAAACACTTTAAAATGAAACCAAGCACTCACAAATAGTAAAAACCTGCATTTTTAAAAGGCACCAAAAAAAGTATCAAAACAAAAATAAAACTTTAAATATATATTATAACTCCTTAAAAACAATGTGCATATACAAAAATAACCTAGGTAGCGCCATGGTCATACAGGTAAACCACAATGAAATACATGTACATGGATATTGTAGGTGAAGAAGACCCCAATGCATTACAATTCTGACATGACTCTTTATCAGGAGGATACATTTCACTGCTTAAGATTATGGTGTAAATATGCACTATATTGTCAAAAGTATTGGGACGCCTGCCTTTACACGCACATGAACTTTAATGGCATCCCAGTCTTAGCCCGTAGGGTTCAATATTGAGTTGGCTCCGCCCTTTGCAGCTATAACAGCTTCAACTCTTCTGGGAAGGCCGTCCACAAGGTTTAGGAGGGTGTCTATGGGAAGGTTTGACCATTCTTCCAGAAGAGCATTTGTGAGGTCAGGCATGTCGGATGAGAAGGCCTGGTTGGCAGTCTCCACTCTTATTCATCCCAAAAGTGTTCTATCGGGTTGAGGTCAGGACTCAGTCAAGTTCCTCCACCCCAAACTCGCTCATCTATGTCTTTATGGACCTTGCTTTGTGCACCGGTCCAAATCATTTGGTGAAGGGGGGATTATGGTGTGGGGTTGTTTTTCAGGGGTTGGGCTTGGCCGCTTAGTTCCAGTAAAGGGAAGTCTTAAGGTATCAGCATACCAAGACATTCTGGACAATTTCATGCTTCCAACTTTGTGGGAACAGTTTGGGGACGGCCCCTTCCTGTTCCAACATGACTGCCCACCAGTGCACAAAGCAAGGTCCATAAGGACATGGATGAGCGAGTTTGGGGTGGAGGAACTTGACTGGCCTGCACAGAGTCCTGACCTCAACCCGATAGAACACCTTTGGGATGAATTAGAGTGGAGACTGCGAGCCAGGACTTTTTGTCATGTTTTTAACTGATCATTTAATGTTTGTGTGAGCAAATGTTATGTGTAATAATAAATACTTTTTACTCTATACTTGTGGTGTTGTCACCTTTAAAGTCCCAAGCAAGGGGGGTTTCCTTTTTTCCTATATATCAGGGATATGTGGCAACAACACACCAATCTCTGACATGGTGAAAACTTATCTATGTACAGGCCTTCTCATCCAACATCAGTGCCTGACCTCACAAATGTGCTTCTGGTCAAACCTTCCCATAGACACCCTCCTAAATCTTGTGGACGGCCTTCCCAGAAGAGTTGAAGCTGTTATAGTTGCAAAGGGTGGGCCAACTCAATATTGAACCCTACAGACTAATGCCCTGTACACACGATCGGACATTCCGACAACAAAATCCATTAGATTTTTTCCGACGGATGTTGGCTCAAACTTGTCTTGCCATACACACGGTCACACAAAGTTGGTTGGAAATTCCGAACGTCAAGAAGAACGCGGTGATGTACAACACGTACTACGAGCTGAGAAAAATGAAGTTCAATAGCGAGTGCGGCTCTTCTGCTTGATTCTGAGCATGCGTGGCACGCGATCTGAATTTACGCGAACGGATTTTGTTGTGGGAAAATTTTAGAGCCAGCTCTCAAACTTTGTGTGTTGGAAATTCCGATGGAAAAAGTCCGATGTAGCCCACACACGGTCGGAATTTCCGACAACAAGCTCCGATCGCACGTTTTCCGTCGGTAAGTTTGATTGTGTGTACAGGGCATTAGACTGGGATGTCATTAAAGTTCGTGTGTGTGTGTAAAGGCTGGTGTCCCAATACTTTTGACAATATAGTGTATATGTCATACATACAATGTACAGATGATATAACAAAAAAGAAGCAAATGTAAATAATCACCAGAGACTTACTGTACAAGACCATAGATCACATAATCATCACATTTCCAGAGAGGAGACCCCCTCAAAAAAGGCTTGGACTATTGGAACACAAAGGTCATCTTGGAATTTCCCACTAAGGCAGAAAAAAAATTGGGAAAGATGTTGGGCTTCAAGGTCCCCTCAAAAGAGATAGCCAAAATACTTGAATAACCAATATTCAGCCACGGGTTAAAAACCCTCCGGGAAGCCTGCGTGTACCAGCGCCTTTCCGGCTCAGCCAAAAGCGATGCGGCCTTCTTCCGGAAATTGGGCGGAGGACACTACAAGGAGTGGGGACTGGGTCCTCCATATTCCAATCATGTTTTCTTGTTTTGGAACCACTTTGCTGATACACCACTGGATATTCCTTTTTTTATGATCAGGAACTTGCCCCATTATGGGTACTATAAATATGGGCACCCTGCGGGTGTTTTGTTGCTGGCTTTTGGATAGGATAGCCTTGTGATTGGATGTGCTCACATGTTGATTCACCTCTTGGTAAGTGTTTTTCCGTCATCATGCAAGATGCGCCTATTTTGAGTGCAGTGGTCCTATGATGTCTCTTCCCTGTCTATTATTTTTTTATAATTAAAAAAAAAAAAAAATTTAGGTTGGGACATCCTTTTCATTTGTATTTCGGTAGCCACCATCTATTTTATCACTTTTTTAACCCATGGCTGAATATTGGTTATTCGAGTATTTTGGCTATCTATTTTGAGGAGACCTTTGAAGCCCAACATCTTTTCCAATTTTTAGCATAATTAGGAAATTGTCTCTTTTCTTTCCTTCATCGTAATTATGGTTCCTTCATTGCTACTTATGTTTTGCCCTTATTTCCCTTTGAAAGTTTTTCTATTGGTTTTTTTAAAATTACTGCTTATATGCCTTTTTTTGCGGGGGGCAGGGGTCTTCTCTCTGAAAATGTGTTGATTATGTGATCCATGGTCTTTGGTGATTATTTACACATGCTTCTTTTTGGATATCATCTGTACATTGTATGTCTGACATATATATTTACACTGTAGACTTAAAGAGGAGATCCAGGCTTCTTCAGAATAAAGTCAACAGCTACAAATACTGAATGGTCTCGACATCTTCTGGGACCTGTGTGTGTCCCAGAAGGCAGCGGGGGGAGGAGGAGGGACCGGAAATGTCGTAGATCAACAAAAGGCGATCTTACCTGGAAGTGGGAGCGGGTACCTGTCAAAACCAGGTACCTGCTCCCCCCCAAAAAGTGGCAAATGTGGCAGTAGAGGGTGCAAACAAGCAAGCTTCCCTTTTTGGGTGGAGCTTCGCTTTAATCACTGAAATATATCCCCCTGATGTAGAGTTGTGTCAAGAATTGAAACATGATGCACAAGAAAGTCCACAAACAGTTTGCTGAAGACAAGCAGACTAAGGACATGGATTACTGGAACCATGTCCTGTGGTCTGATGAGACCAAGATAAACTTATTTGGTTCAGATGGTGACAAGCGTGTGTGGCGGCAACCAGGTGAGGAGGACAAAGACAAGTGTGTCTTGTCTACAGTCAAGCATGGTGGTGGGAGTGTCATGGTCTGGGGCTGCATGAGTGCTGCCGACACTGGGGAGCTACAGTTCATTGAGGGAACCATGAATGCCAACATGTACTGTGATATACTGAAGCAGAGCATGATCCCCTCCCTTCAGAGACTGGGCCACAGGGCAGTATTCCAACATGATAACCACCCCAAACACACCTCCAAGACCACCACTGCCTTGCTAAAGAAGCTGAGGGTAAAGGTGATGGACTGGCCAAGCATGTCTCCAGACCTAAACCCTATTGATCATCTCTGGGGCATCCTCAAACGGAAGGTGGAGGAGCACAAGGTCTCTAACACCCACCAGCTCCGTGATATTGTCATGGAGGAGGGGAAGAGGACTCCAGTGACAACCTGTGAACCTCTGGTGACCTCCATGCCCAAGAGGGTTAAGGCAGTGCTAGAAAATAATGGTGGTCACACAAAATATTGACACTTTGGGCCCAATTTTGAGATTTTCACTTAGGGGTGTACTGACTTTTGTTGCCAGCGGTTTAGACATTAATGGCTGTGTGTTGAGCTATTTTGAGGGGACAGCAAATTTACACTGTTATACAAGCTGTACACTCACTACTTTACATTGTAGCAAAGTGTCATTTCTTCAGTGTTGTCACATGAAAAGATAGATGAAAAGATTTACAAAAATGTGACTGAGGGGTGTACTTACTTTTGTGAGATAATGTATGTCATGTTTTTATATGCACTGTGTTTTTAAGAGTTATAATAAACATTTGATACTTTTTGGTGCCTTTAAAATCCCAATTTTTGCTATTTGTGATTGGTCTATTTTATGGAATGTTTCACTATTCCTAACCAGACTGAACAATCTATAGTTATTGAAACCAATCTTTATATTTTAACATTACATTTTGTAAAAAAAAAAAAAAAGAGACAGTTTATGAAAATGGTAATTAGATAAGTCAGGGGACAACAAAAAATTTGGTCTTTGGGCAGCCCATTGGGGAATATTAAGTTTCTGAAAGACCTCAAGCACTACCAGGATGTGGAATTCTGAAACTCAGTATAGGGATGGGAACTTTTGGAGGCTTGATGTCTTCTTGAGGACATTGGTCATAATGAGAAAACCACCAACTTACACCTTAAGTGTCTTTCTGTGCATCACACCACCTTGGCTTAGTGTTTTTTTATTTACTATAGAGGTTTACTTTACTGGATATTCCAGTTTTATAACCCATTAGTCTTAAAGAATAACTTTGCTCTAGAGACCTCCTCCACTGGCTCGGGCAACTCCATTCTTTTTAACTGAGCCAGCACACCTTGACATACTGTACATGTGTGGTAGATTCTCCATAGGATTTAAAGGAGAAGCCTCCTTGCATGCCCAGTAAATATAGCATAAGGGCATCTCAAATGCTTGAGTCTAATTAAAAAAAAAAAAGTTTGAGTTCAGCACCTTCTTCAAGGCAAGAGGTATGTCCTCTTCCTGCTTCTGATTGTCTGGTAGGTGTAAGGGCCCATAGACACCAGTGTCTGTATTTTGCTTCATTATGGGTTTCTGAAGCATTTTCAAGGACCAGGTGTAACTATTGAGAATACCCCCTGACCGTGTTTTCTGACAACGCTAAAGTGTTGTACTTCCCCTCACTCCACATTGTCTGCCAAAGCTCTCACCATCAAAGCATACCAGCAATGCTGAAAATCTGAACTGGGTTCCACTATCACTCCTTTGGTAAGACATATGGCTGGCTACTGCCAAAACCTCTTGACATTTCCTGACCTTGGAGAACTCTTATGCCCCGTACACACGGTCGGACATTGATCGGACATTCTGACAACAAAATCCATGGATTTTTTCCGACGGATGTTGGCTCAAACTTGTCTTGCATACACACGGTCACACAAAGTTGTCGGAAAATCCGATCGTTCTGAACGCGGTGACGTAAAACACGTATGTCTGGACTCTAAACGGGGCAGTGGCCAATAGCTTTCATCTCTTTATTTATTCTGAGCATGCGTGGCACTTTGTCCGTCGGATTTGTGTACACACGATTGGAAATTCCGACAATGGATTTTGTTGTCGGAAAATTTTATAGCAAGCTCAAACTTTGTGTGTCAGAAAATCCGATGGAAAATGTCTGATGGAGCCCACACACGGTCGGAATTTCCGACAACAAGGTCCTATCACACATTTTCTGTCGGAAAATCCGACCGTGTGTACGGGGCATAACACATTTCTTTATAGGTGGTATAGGTGGTTTGTTTAGTGCAACTCATAATGACATACTCCCACCTGTGTTTCAGAGGTTGCTCTCAACTGGGCCCTGTAGCCCATATTCGGTGGAACTGCCTGAAATTATCCAAACTTTGGATTATTGCATGGTATGAAAAGTTACTTATCTCACGTCTACAGAACACTGCCGGAAGTCTCATATCATGCTATTGGCATATAAATGAACAACCTAGCCTTAAAAGGTTGGTTCACTGCAATAGATAATACGTTGTACAAGCCATATGGAAAAATGACTCCATGCCCGTGAAGGAACCTTTGATATATTCCTTGCAATTTGAAACGAGTGGATGACTTTCAAAAACTCCTCTCAGTAAATGTGGGTGAAATGCTCAGTAGATAATGACCTCCTTTTTACAGATGTTTATGGTTTTACTCTTAGATTATTGTGTATTAAGATTGTAAAAATACCCCCCCCCCCCCACATATTGTATCAATCCCCCTTCTTTTCCTCCCTTCTTCATGTCTCCTGCTTATTGACTTACTTATTACTTACTTCTGATGCTTGTTAATTTACTATAAGTCTAGTCTTCTTTGAACGAGTAGTATTTTTCTAATGTTTGTATTCAATTTTATGGACCACGATGACCTATCTTATTGTACTACCCTCTTAAATTTCCAATAAAAAGAAAATAACATGAGAAAAAAAGAAATATAAAAGATGTCGAATTTCACAGTGATATTTTCAGCATGATGGCTGAATCCACTTTAAGTGATAATAAAACCTCATAAGTGCCTCCATAAGGTCCTTGTTCCTCAGGCTGTAGATCAGAGGATTCAGCAAGGGGTTAATGAGGGCGGATATGACGGTAAACAGTTTGCTTAAACTGACCATATCGCTGGAAGTTGGAACCAAATAAATAAAAATTAAGGAGCCATAAAAGATGAAGACCACGGTGAGATGTGATGTGCAGGTGGAGAATGCTTTCCTCTTTCCAGTCTTGCTACGGATTTTAGGAACGGTACTAAAAATATACACATAGGGAACAAAGGTCAAAAGAAAGACTCCTAATCCAAGAGTAGCATCCGTTAAGAATATGGCCAACATGTTTATGAAGGGGTCAGTACATGTAATTTGGATCAAGTGTGGAATGTCGCAAAAGAGGTTTTGGATGGAAGTTGTTCTGCAGAAGGACAACCTGAGCAAAAGTAAAGTATGAAGCAAAGAGACAGAATATCCTGCAACCCAGACCAGAGAGGACATACGAGCACAGACCCTCCAAGACATCATTAGTTTGTAATGTAGAGGGTGGCAGATGGCAATGTAGCGGTCATAGGACATAGCCGAGAGCAAGAAAAGTTCTGACCACCCAAAGATGAGGTAGAAAAAAATTTGGGCTATACAGGCAGTAATGGATATTGAACGTTTTTTTGTGACCATATCAAAGAGCATCCTTGGTGCCGTCACTGATGAATAGCAGATGTCCAGAAATGCCAGGTTGGCAAGAAAAAAATACATTGGGTTGTGCAGATTGTAGTCAGTGAAGACCAAGAAAAAAATAAGAAGGTTTGTGATAAGAGTCATCAGATAGATGAGAAGGAAGAGCACAAAAAGTCCATTCATGGTCAGTAGATGGTCTGATAGACCCACAAGAATAAAAGAGGAAATCTCTGTCAGATTCCTCATATTATTCATGTTTTTTCTTTAAATATATCATTATAGAACTGTAATAAAATTATGGATCTGAGGATTTAATAGGAAAATCTGTACGGTGTGTTCACACATTATACTCAGATTTACATGTAAGCATTTGTATTAATTAATGATTTATTCTTATATAAAATGTTGGCAGTCCCATAGGACCGTCTGCTGTGTTGTAAAAACACAAAGCTGAAAATCTCATTAAAGGCCTCCTAAGATATAATTTATAACACCTCAAGAGCTCCTTTTTCTATAATTGAGAACAGTCTGAAACATCTGAATTGAAAATACACTGAAAGTGTTTTTATCTTTTTTGTCACCTATTTTACTTATTGGTTAGTGGACAGAGTGACCTAAAACACAATAAAATAAAATACATTGCTTTCCTTTTAGCTTCCATCATTTTGTAGTTACATTTTTATAAAGGTTGTTAATTTAAAACTTTTTTGGATTGCACAGTTGATAGTCAGTAAGGAGTTATAACTTTTAGGTTTGGTGGGTAAAAATTGTCCAGGGTCACCACAGTTTGGTAGCTAAACTGTTCAAAATACATGATCCTTTAGATCATTGGATCTTCAGCTCTTAGATTTTGATGGCTAAAAATTGGCCATCGGCACTATAATTTGACTGCAACACCAACAGGCCCTAAAGGAGAGACACAAATAACAGGGAGGTGTCTATATAAAAATACATAGAATGTAGTCTGTGACGGAAGTCACTTTTGGGCGCAGGGTGACCAAGAAAATAATGTGCCCTGAGAAAATATATCTTGAAATACTTAAAATGGGACTTATATAGCAGATGTATGTGAAATTAATGTTGATTAATGAGATCTGGAAAGCCCTGGGTCTCCTGTTGTCTACTTCTAAGAGTATTTCACCTATTGTTGTTTGTGCTAATTAACCTTGCTATTGTATAGAGGAGTTCTGTGTTGATTTATGATAATGTTGATTGTGTCTTCTGAGCTAAAAGACTGCAAGTCTGTCCTAAAGGTCATGTCTCTTAGTCATCTAGGCTGTCTAACGGATTAGATAATTAGCTCATGTTAATTAGGCTTCTGGTTACAGTTGTATTGAGCAGGAAGGGGGGGGGACCTCCTCTTTAACTGTATATAAAGACTTGTAATTTTGGTTCTAATAAATGAGTCTGATTCCTGTTTGACCCTCCATACAGAGCCTCGTCTCGTACTTGGGGGGGAGAATTATTCATATGGGTTTCTTGTTCGGCTGATTGGAGTGTTCGGTAGCTGCCTTTGTGTTCGGAAATGGAATATCCTAAATGGCTTTAACTCCATTCATACTCGGGGTGTCGTTACATAGTCCTTAGGTATGGAGGGGTAAAAATTGACCAGTGGCACCATAGTTTGAAAGCTGCACTGGCAGCTCCAAATGTTTAGACAGAGGTCATAGTCAGCAATCTTCCTAAACATGCTTTAAAGAAGAATTTGCATGGTATATTTTTACATATATCAAGAACAAAAATTCAGGTGTAAAGCACCAGAAAATAGTTACTAATGGCAACAGATTTCGATCCTTTTAAGAGTATCAAAAATTCACATGGGTTCCCCAGCACAAACAGGTAGCACTTGCACCTTTTAGCATTCTCTCAGCAGTCAGCCCTTTCACCTAGCAGCAGGTTCCCACATCAGAGGCCCCCCCCATGGTGGCAGGACACCAGGGCCTGGTCACAAGTGCAACCGTTGTGACCCCGTAGTTCCGACCACTGGTGTCAGTAGTTTTTTTTACCATTTTATTTTATGTATTTATTTACTGTTTTATTTTTTATTATTCATTTTTTTTTTGGGGGGGGGGGCTTTGGTGAAATATTAGGGGTCTAAACAGACCTCTTATGTTTCACTTTTGAGATAGAGAAAGGAGATTGAGGACACATCCATCTCCATCTCAGCACAGCACAGAATGTATGAACAGGAATAGCTCTGTACAGAGGCTTCCTGTTCATTCATAAACTAAAGCATAGGAAACACAGTTTACTATGCCTCAGCTATAAATGAAAACAAAAAACAAAACAAAACAAAAAAAAAGATCACTGGCTCTATTCATTAAGACAAGGAAGGGGCTGGCTCCTTCCCCACTCTCCATCCTGACAGCATCCCCCACAGCAGCCAGTGGGCAGGGATAGGGAGGTGGTGGGGGCAGCATGTAGAGCAACTGATGCCCTCCATTTCCTGCTTGCAGCAGTGGGGGCAGCATGCAGAGCAACCAATGCCCTCCATTTCTTTCCTGAAGAGGTGGGGCAGCATGTAGAGCAACCAATGCCCTCCATTTCCTGCCTGCAGTGGTTGGGGCAGCATGCAAAGCAACCAATACCCTCCATTTCCTTCCTGAAGAGGTGGGGGCAGCATGTAGAGCAACCAATGCCCTCCATTTCCTGCTTGCAGCGGTGGGGGCAGCATGCATAGCAACAGATGCCTTTCATTTCCTGCCTGCAGTGGTTGGGGCAGCATGCAGAGCAACCGATACCCTCCATTTCCTTCCTGAAGAGGTGGGGGCAGCATGTAGAGCAACCGATACCCTCCATTTCCTTCCTGAAGAGGTGGGGGCAGCATGTAGAGCAACCGATACCCTCCATTTCCTTCCTGAAGAGGTGGGGGCAGCATGTAGAGCAACCAATGCCCTCCATTTCCTTTTTGCAGCGGTGGGGGCAGCATGCAGAGCAACAGATGCCCTTCATTTCCTGCCTGCAGTGGTTGGGGCAGCATGCAGAGCAATCGATGCCCTCCATTTCCTGCCTGCAGCAGTCGGGGCAGCATGTAGAGAAACGGATGCCCTCCATTTCCTGCCTGCAGTGGTTGGCGCAGCATGCAGAGCAACCGATGCCCTGCATTTCCTTCCTGAAGATGTGGGGGCAGCATGTAGAGCAACCGATGGCCTCCATTTCCCTCCCACAGTGGTGGGGGCAGCGTGTAGAGCAACCGATGCCCTCAATCTCCTTCCTGCAGAGGTGGGGGCAGCATGTAGAGCAACCAATGCCCTCCATTTCCTGCCTGCAGTGGTGGGGGCAGCATGTAGAGCAATCGATGCCCTCCATTTCCTGCCTGCAGAGGTGGGGGCAGCATGTAGAGCAACTGATGCCCTCAATCTCCTTCCTGCAGAGGTGGGGGCAGCATGTAGAGCAACCTATGCCCTCCATTTCCTTCCTGCAGAGGTGGGAGCAGCATGTTGAGCAACCGATGCCCTTCATTTCCTGCCTGCAGCGGTGGGGGCAGCATGTAGAGCAACTGATGCCCTCCATCTCCTTCCTGCAGAGGTGGGGGCAGCATGTAGAGCAACCGATGCCCTCCATATATTGCCTGAACTGGTGGGGGCAGCATGCAGAGCAACTTATGCCCTTCATTTCCTGCCTGCAGCAGTGGGGGCAGCATGCAGAGCAACCGATGCCCTCCATTTCCTGCCTGCAGTGGTTGGGGAAGAATGCAGAGCAACTGATGCCCTCCATTTCCTGCCTGCAGCGGTGGGGACAGCATGTGGACCAACCGATGCCCTCCATTTCCTTCCTGCAGTGGTGGGGGCAACATGTAGAGCAACCAATGCCCTCCATTTCCTTCCTGCAGTGGTGGGGGCAGCATGTAGAGCAACCAATGCCCTCCACTTCCTGCCTGCAGTGGTTGGGGCAGCATGCAGAGCAACCAATGCCCTCCATTTCCTTCCTGCAGAGGTGGGGGCAGCATGTAGAGCAACTGATGCCCTCCATTTCCTTCCTGCAGCAGTGGGGGCAGCGTGCAGAGCAACCAATGGCCTCTATTTCTTACCTGCAGCAGTGGGGGCAGTATGTAGAGCAACCAATGCCCTCCATCTCCTTCCTGCAGCCGCTGAATGTCTGCAGGAGGGAGAGGAGGAGAAGGGAGCATTCAGCGGCAGCATGGAGGAAATGGTTTCTTTACATGCCGCCACCCCTCCCATCCCCTGCAATCACGACCCCTGCGACCCCTGTATGTAGATCTAACTACCAGGTAAGAAGTGGTGCTTGAAATGAAGGCTTTATCCCATCCAAGGCTCTATAAAGCCTTTGGGCTCCAAGAACCAGACCTTTTGTGACTCTGAGAAAACAAAATGTCTTTTGTGTTTTTTGTTAACATCATTCATTAACTCTGCGTATGTAAGAAACCTAAGTGACATGCACACTGTCAGGCCCGGACTGGCCATAGGGCATATATCGGGCACTTGCCTGGTGGGCCAGGGGTCACTGGGCCACATGTGCTTGTGGAGCCAAGGCAGCTGAGCTGCTCCTTGAGCTCCCGCCGCTCACCCGGCCTCTCAGTGGCTGGCTGGCTGGCCGGCCAGCCACCATTAAAGTTCGGCTGGGGGTGGCGGAGACTACAGGTCACGTTACCTGTGACCATGAAGAGGGAGGGGATCTACGCAAGATGTGGCCGCCGGACAGAAGGAAAGTGAGTGTGACTCCCCATGAGTGTGCCTGGATATCAGGAGCAGCTGCATACACAGTAAAAAAATCTATATCTTTATTTTTCTCCTACAGCCTCCGAATCCCTGCTTCTCATTATCTCCCTCCTGTAGGCATTCAGAGGCTGTAGGAGAAAAATAAAGAGATGAATTCTTCTATTGTGTATGCAGCTGCTTCTCCCATCCATCATGCTCTTAGGTGCCCTCCCATGCTCTCAGGCTTCCCCACTGCTCTCTGGGCCCCCCTCAGTGCTCTCCGACCCCCCCCAGTGCTCTCCAGCCCCTCTGTGCTCTACGCCCCCCTGTGCTCTTCGCCTCTCGTGTTCTCTGCCCCTGCTTGTGCTCTTCAGCCCCCCATGGTCCCCATCCCTCTCAGTGCTCTCCGAGCCCCCCTGTGCTCTTTGGCTCCCCCTAGGGCTCTCCATCCCGTTCTCTTCACCCCCTGTGCTCTCTGGCCCCCCTAGTGCTCTCCACACTCCCCTGTGTTTTCCACCCCCCCATGCTATCCGTGCCTCCCAGTAAATATGCCATAGGCTGCTAATTCTAAAATGCCCGGGCCTATGTTTTGTCCCAGTCTTGGCCTGCACACTGTCCACCAACTTGCCTGCCAGTCTCACATACCGTCCCCCTCTGCTCAGACCTGTGGGAAGGAGCACATTTTGCCAACTCACAGTGGATTCATGACAGTCCATCAGCATTCCCATGCTGGGTGCCTGTCCTGTGTCCTCCATAAATTTAAAGTCTTGAAAAAACAGACGCCATCTTGTGACTCTTGAGTTGTTCTCTTTGTTCCAAGCCATCCACTGTGGAATAGTTTGTCTTTTAATCAATTGGAACCATCTGCTCAAAAAGTAGTACCTCATTGACTCTAGGGCCTACTTTATGACCATACACTCCTTTTCCACTATTGACTTATATCCACTGACCACATTTTAACAATTCGATCTCATTTCTATTACGCCCACAGCCCCAACCTCCTTGGCACCAGGGACTGCCCTCGCGGAGGATAACCCCTTCACGGACCAGGGTGGGTAGTGGGCGGGGGGGGGATTGGGACGTGGTTTGCAGCCTGTCACCTCACCTGCCACTTACATTTTTTTTTCTATCTTTATTTGTATCTCTTTGGCTGACCACATGAGCTCAATTTATTATTATTATGAGAAACATATTATTAATATTATTATTCAGGAAAAAAATATTTTTTGAAATCTTTATTTGTATCTGTTTAGCTGATTATATAAGCTCTGTAATATAGTATTAAAAATATTGAATTGAGCTTATGTAATCAGCAAAACAGATACAAATTAAGATTTTTAAAAATATATTTTCTTTCATAAAAAAATATTTTTCTAATAATAATTATAATAATAATAATAATTTGAGCTTGTGTGATCAGTCAGTCAGATACAAATAAATATTAAAAACATTTTTTTCAATAGTAATAATAATACTGTATATTTTTTTCTATAATAATACAAATTTTTCCATAATAATGTATTGAGCTCATGTGGTCAGCCAAACAGATACAAATAAAGATTCTAAAATATAAATATACATTGGCTGAGTGACCACAAAGAGAGAAGAGAGTGGTGGTGTTGGGAGAAGGGGAGCCGGCACCCTCTGGTGGTGGAAGGGTGGCAGTGCAAGTTGTACTGGCTCGTCATCTTGGCATCATAACCCCTGCCAGACCACTAGGCACTAGACCCTCACAAGGATCCAGATTCCCCTCATACACATCCCACAGCAGGGCCCCTGCCCCTAACCTGACGAGAGGCTGCTGCCAATACAAATCGAGCCTTGCTTGCTTGACCGCCGTCCACCCCCTACCCCCTGCCATGCGACGGGGTTGGGGACCTCTGTATTAAGAGATATTAATATTTATAAGAAATAACAAAATGCTGATCCAGGAAGTATCCAACTGGCTTTGGGGATCAGAAAGAAATTTTTTGTTTGCTGGAGCAAATTTCATTTTCTTTCATCTCTATTAACTGCATGATTAGGGTTCTCGGGTTCCAAAGTGGTTTTATTTAATTTATGTATTTATTTAATTATGGGTAAGCCTGATGGACAGGTGTCTTTTTTCAACCTAATTACGTAACATTAGGCTGTACATTTATTTTCTATCTGTAGCCTATTTGTAGCTGGTTCTCGATACATACAACTTTGAGCCCTTAACATTTCACATTTAAAGAAGAAGTTACTGAAACCCCTAGTCAACTTAACGTTGAAAAAATTACAAAAATGCCACATTTCCCAAAATTACTTTCAACTTAACCCCTTTATCAACTTTATGTAATATATAGACCTCATAAGTGCCTCCATAAGATCTTTATTCCTCAGGCTGTAGATCAGAGGATTCAGCAACGGGTTAATGAGGGCATAAATGACTGAAAACAGTTTGTTTGAATTGTACATATTGCTGGAGGAGGGAACCAAGTAAATAAAAATGAAGGAGCCATAAAAGATGAAGACCACGGTGAGGTGTGATGTGCAGGTGGAGAAGGCTTTCATCTTTCCAGTCTTGCTATGGATTCTGAGGATGGTACTGAATATACGGACGTAGGGAAGAAAGGTCAAAAGAAAGGCTCCTAACCCAAGACTGGCACCTGCTACGAATATGACTATTATGTTTATGAAGGGGTCAGTACATGTAATTTGAAACAAGTGTGGAAGGTCACAGAAGAAGTTGTGGACGGTAGTTGGGCCACAGAAGGACAACCTGAGCAAAAAAAGAGTATGAATCAAAGAGACAGAGCATCCTGCAACCCAGACCAGAGAGGCCATACCAGCACAGACTCTCCAAGACATAATTTGTGTGTAATGTAGGGGGTAGCAGATGGCAATGTATCGGTCATAGGACATAGCTGAGAGTAAGAAGAGTTCTGAGCTTGTAAAATAGAGAAAGAAGAAGATTTGGGCTGTACATGCAGGAATGTATATTGATCGGCTTTTTGTGACCAAATCGAAGAGCAACCTTGGTGCGGTCACTGATGAATAGGACATGTCCAGAAAAGCCAAGTTGCCAAGAAAGAAATACATTGGGTTGTGCAGATGGTAGTCAGTGAGGACCAAGAAAAATATAAGAAGGTTTATGATAAGAGTCATCAGATAGATCAGAAGGAAGAGCACAAAAAGTCCATTCATGGTTGGTGGATGGTCTGATAGACCCACAAGAATAAGAAAAGTAACCTTTGTGAGATTTCTCATATTATTTATTCCTTTTCAGTGTAATTTTATCAGTCTGAGGAATTGTTAATAGTGCTCAGATTTCCATGTAGACTTGTTATCCAGATAATGACTTATATAGATATAAAATGTTGGCATTCCCACAGTACAGTCTGCTGTGTTGTAAGAATACAAAGCTTTAAGTCTCGTTAAATGTCTCTTAAGATTTAATTTAAAAGACTTTTCTCACTTGAGATTATCTTTATATAAATAAGCTTACAGTTAATAAAATATCCTTAGAATAAAAATGTACTGAAATTCTATTTTTTATTTATTGGCTATTGGCCAAATTAAGTACAAAACATTTTCCAATGAAATCAATAACTGCTTTTCTTTTGTTTCCCTTTATTTTACCATTGCATTTTGTAAAAAAATTTTTTTTTTTAAAAAATGGTAATTAAAAAAAGGTTGGTCTTTGGGCAGCCTGTTGGGGTATGCTAAGTTTCTGAAAGACTTCAGGCATCACCAGAATGTGGAATTCTGAAAGTCAGTATTTGGATAGGAATGTTTGGAGGCTTGATGTCTGAGGATACTGGCCATACTGAGAAAACCACCAACTTGCACCTCTAAGTGGCATTAAAACATGTTTTTCTTACCTGCTCTGTGCTGTGGTTTTGCAAAGAGCAGCTCCAATCCTCTTCTTTTCAGGTTCCTAGCAGGTGCTCCTCCCCCTTGAGCAGTGCTCCGGGCCCGCCCCTTCCTCTGTGTGGCTCCGCCCCTATTCTCTCCTCATTGTCTCACTGCCTGTGATTGCCATTGTCTCAGTCAATGAGGAGGGAGAGACCCAGGACAGCGGAGGCTATCGTGAACATCACTGGATTGGAGGCAGCTCGGGTAAGGATTGGGGGGCTGAGGGGGGGCATAGAATGCATGAAGGTAAAAAAACCTTCAGCCAAAAAACCACTTTAATTGTGTCATAGAAATGATCTATCCAGCCGCATCAGCTGTATCTTTGCACGCATGCGCGGCGGAACTGCACTCTGGCGCGCGTGCGTTCGCGGCCCAGCGTGACACTCTGGCTGGCCTATTTAAAGTCGCTGTGGTGCTCAGACAGGTTGCTGGTTTGTCTTCAGCTTCCTGTTTGAGTTTGCTTCCTGTTCCCTGCATTTGATTACTGACCCTTTGCCTGTGACCCGGATTTGCCTCGTATCTCCCGGACCGGCTTCCTGTCTCCTTGCCTTGACTTCCTACATGTGACCATATTTACCTTGTGTTTTCTGAACCCTGTGTCTCTGCCAGTGATCCAGGAATGATCTCTTCCTCCAGTGTTTAACCCTCAGCCAGTTCTGGACTTCCTGTTTAATCAGCTTCTGCTCAGCTGCCCATCTCCACAAGGAGTACTACATAAGCCTTATCCTGCCTGCTGGTGACCTGTGCCTCTTCGTGCCACCCACTCCCTGTATCATCTCCAGAGGGGCTGGGTGCCGCCTAGTCGCAAGGGTGAACCGCTCCTTTAATCAACAAACATCTTCCAACTTGTAAAGGTGTTGGCGCTAAAAACATACAAAATGAATGTGAACAATATTAGGAAAAGCATATGGTGATTGAAAAAGCAAATCAATATATAAAGTCCAAAGTGACAATGCCAACACCATAAATAAATAAAATCTCCTGGTTTGATGTTCCTTCAAATAAAAGCTTCACCACGAGTGCTCATGAGATAGATGGCAACTCACCAAAGGTATCTGACCACTTTTTACAGTAGGTCAAAGGACTCTAGGACCCAGCATCTCTAACAGCACTTTACATGGGCCTTCATATGGAAGCCTGTCAATGGCTGCAGTTGCCACTGAGGCTGTTCCAGTACAACCTGAATTAAATTTTTACCCACCATCTAGCACGCACATACATAGGTTTTATCACTATGTATTTCAATACTTTTATTCCTTTTTTTTCTTTTTTTTTTTTACATTTTAATCATACTTTTCATCACTACTCACATTTATCCTATTGGTGGCAACACTAAATTGAGTTATTACATTAGTCTAATATTGTTTTTTGGATTTGCATATACACCATTAATCTCGCTAGATATTATTATTGACTGTTTTTTAGGTGTGTGGCGTATCTTTTTCCTTGGCTGGATTCGACATCTCCTACCAGGGTTTCTGTTTGTGAGATTATCACTTTTTTCCACATCTCCCTGCCCCATCACAGCTCCCGGGGGAAGAATTGCTGACCTTTTGGCAGCTTTTTCTTTTGTTACTATATATATGGTCATACACCAGTTCTTTATCTACCTTGCAGCCTGGCCACCATGATGGTGTGCGTTGGCCAGCATTTTGCAACTAATTGTAAGTTGACTATGTAGGAATATTTTAAGTAACCCTTTCCTTTTTTTTTCTCCTCCATTTACTTACCTATGCGTTTTATCTCCAGATACTGTCCTGTGCCTCTCCTGAAGAAGCAAGAATTTTCTTGTGAAACCCATCAAGACTAGTAGCACAATTGGTCCATATTGATAGTGGTTATCTCCATGGGGTATATTTATAGGTTCCATGGAAAGTTTTTTTCTATGTGATTCTAGTGAAATATTATTCATGTATTGATGTTCATCATAAATTTCTTGGATTATGTTGTTTTTAAATGTATGTCAATACATTTTTCAGATATTTTATATATTACATTTGAGGTGTGACTCCTTAAAAGTCCTGTGGGCTAAATATTTTTTGTTGTGTGCACCTTGCCTTTCTTGCGGAAGCCTCCTGGCTCCGAGCTTTGCAGTCCCACCCTTGCTTCCCTCACCTCCCATGCCTCCTGGTACCGAGTTTGCCAATGAAGTAGAACCCATGCAGTTGGGCTTCACTCGTCTCTCTGTGGAGGAGAGGGCCTATAGGAGGAGGAAGCGATTGTGCCTTTATTGTGGCCAAGCAGGACACTTGCTGAAGTGTTGTTCTACCCGTCCGAGAGGACGCTTGCACCTGAGGTCCTGTAGGGGACAGACCTTAGGTGGCGTTGTTACATCCTCAGTTATCCAAAAGGATAAGCCCCTGGTTCCGGTTACCCTTTCTTGGTCTGAGTCATCCATCGAGATACAGGCTCTATTCGACTTTGGGGCTGCAGGCCTGTTCATTGATGGTGCCTTTGTGTCTAAGCACTCGATTCCGCTGCAGCTTCGTGCCGCTCCAGTTGCCATTGAGGCTATTGATGGGAGAACTCTACAGCCTGCCCATGTGACTCATGAGACTGCTCCGTTGACCATGGCCGTAGGGGCTCTTCACTATGAGATAATCCAATTCCAAATAATTTCCTCACCTCATTTCCCGGTGGTTATGGGTTATCCTTGGTTATAGAAGCACAAACCCTCTTTTGATTGGCTTCGTGCTGAGTTTCTTTCCTGGTTGCAAAAATGCAGGAAGACTTGTATTCCGGAAGTGGCTAAGGTCTTGTGCACCTCTTCACTCTCTTCCCTGCTGGTGGAGTACCGCAAATTTAGCGATGTCTTTGACAAAGGTCAAGCCAGTAGTTTGCCTCCACACCATTCGTATGATTGCACAATTGACCTTCACCCTGATGCAATACCTCCTCGTGGCCGGGTTTACCCTTTTTCTGTCTTGGAGGACAAAGCCATGGAGGAGTATGTTGCTGACGCACTTTCTCGAGGATTGATTCGTAAATCCTCATCTCCTGCTGGTGCTGGTTTCTTCTTTGTGAAAAAGATGAGTGGTGAACTGAGACCTTGTATTGATTATAGGAGCCTCAATCGCCCTACGATTAAAAATTCTTATCCAATTCTGTTGATTACTGAGTTATTTAGGTGCCTCAAGGGAGCAGCAGTTTTCACAAAGCTTGATCTGAGAGGGGCATACAATCTCGTGAGGATCAAGGAGGGCGATAATTAGAAAACTGCATTTAATACCAGAACATTCCATCACGAATACCTTGTAATGCTGTTTGGCCTTGCAACGACCCGGCAGTTTTCCAGGAATTTATCAACAATGTCCTCCAAGATTTGTTGCAGCTATGTGTGGTGGTTTATCTCAAAGATATCCTCATATTTTTCAATTCCCTAGAAAGCCACCACACAGATGTCTGCCACTGTGTGCTTTAGAGGCTGAGAGAATATAACCTGTATTGTAAATTGGAGAAGTGCGAGTTTCATCATGAACAGGTTAAATTTCTGGGTTATGTTATATCCACTGCTCATTTTTTCATGGACTCTTTCGGCAGTACTACAGTTGCTCCGACCCGTGGGTTTACGTTCATTGCAACGTTTTCTTGGCTTTGCCAACTATTATCGGAAGTTTATTCGTAACTCTGGTCAAAGCCCTGACTAATATGACCAGAAAGGACGGAAACCCACAGAATTGGTCTCCGGATTCCATAATGTCTCTGAGAGTCTCAAGACTGCCTTTGTTTCTGCTCCTGTGTTGGTACCTTGTGGTTGATGCATCTGAGTTAGTGCCCTACTGTCTCAACATCCTACCTCTGAGAGCGCTATGCATCCTTGTGGCTACTTTTACAAGAAATTGTCTCCTGCGGAATGCAATTATGAGATTGGGGACAGAGAGTTGTTAGCGATCATTTTAGCCCTTAAGTGGAGGCATCTCCTCAAAGGTACCACTGTGCTGGTTCTTATTCTTACTGAAAATAAGAATCTCACATTCTTGTCTGAGGCTAAACGCCTCTCTCCCTGAATTGCGCGATGGGCTCTTTTCTTGTCAAGCTTCAATTACGTTGTCTCATTCTCACCCGGTACTAAGAATGTAAGGGCTGATGCTTTGTCGCTATAGTTTTGGTTACTGTGCCTGTATACCTGGTATACCTTCTGATCCTATTCTGGCTATGCTTTGTACCAGTCTCACTTAACCTTTGGGTGACAGAATTCTTGCCGCTCAGATCCAGTTTCCTCTTGCGAAACCTTGTTACCGCTGCTTTGTCCCTGAGAATCTCCACACTGCCATGATTCAGACTTACCATTTTCCTAAGGCTGCTGGCCACCCAGGGAAGAATCAACTTAGTTGGGCTATTTCCCAACAATTCTGGTGGCCCAGTCTATGCGCCGATGTAGCCACCTTCGTAGCTGCTTGTTCCATGTGTGCTCAAAGTAAGATAACACAACACCTTCCAGTGGGCCTCCTACAACTCATACCCAATGCAGAGAGGCCCTGGACCCACCTGTCTATGGATTTTATTGTGGAGTTACCCAACTCTCAGGGCAACGCAGTTATCCTTATGGTGGTTGATCGGTTCTTGAAAATGTCTCATTTTTTACCACTCAAGAAGTTGCCCACATCCAAAGAACTTGCTTCCATTTTTGCTCAGGAGATTTTTCGCTCACATGGGCTACCCAAGGTTATCATCTCGGACAGGGGTAGCCAGTTTGTGTCCAGGTTTTGGTGGGCCTTTTGTGCACAGTTGGGAATTCAGCTTCCCTTCTCCTCTGCGTATCACCCGCAGTCCAATGGGGCCACAGAACAAGCCAACCAGTCCTTGGAGCAGTTTTTACATTGCTACAGTTCTGACCACCATAACAACTGATCAGTCCTCTTACCTTGAGCGGAGTTTGCTCACAATAGTGCCGTCAATACCGCTTCCCGAATGTCTCTATTCATGGCGAATTATGCTTTCCAACCATCCATGTTGCCTGACTCATTTGTTCGTCAGAGTATTCCTGCGTTGGAGGAGCATCTCCGTGGTTTTCGTTCCACTTGGGTACATGTCCAAGAGTCCTTGCGACATACCAATGATAGGTACAGGCACCATACTGACCACGGATGCCTACCTGCGCCTTCCCACCAAGTTGGGGTCAGGCTCTGCCTGTCATCTTGCAACCTCCGACTCCGTGTTCCCTCACTGAAACGGGCACCGTGGTTTATTGGGCTTTTCAGTATTCTCCGTAGGATCAACCCAGTGGCTTATACTTTAGACCTTCCTTCTAATATGCGTATTTCTAATGTATTTCATGTCTCTCTAAAACCTTTGGTATGCAACCGCTTCACAACCTGAGTACCACGTCCCCACCCAGTTCAAGTTGTGAACCATGAGGAGTATGAAATACAATCTATAATTGATTCCTGTAGGTTCCGTGGGTGCATACAGTACCTGGTTCATTGGAAAGGGTACAGTCAGGTGGAAAGCTCTTGGGTCTCATCCTCGGACATCCATGCTCCTTTCCTCCTCCGTGCTTTCCATAGACATCTTCCTCTTAAACCTGGTGGTCCCCTGAGGGGGAGGGGTCGTTGAGGAAGGGGTACTGTCAGGGATGGGCTCAGCCCTTTCTTCTCAGAGCTCTGTGCTCAGCTGTCGGTACTCTCTTCATTCCACAGTGACTCACCTGGTCTTCATTTCCCGCTCATCAGCTAGCCCTGCTGGCTATTTAAACTGAAAGTGGAGTTCCACCCCCCCCAAAAAAAAATAAATTATTGTGCTGAAAAAAAAAATAAAAAAAAACATTTGGAGAAATTTATTTTTTACTCACCTTTAAATGCCTGTTGCTAGGGGGTCCCTCGTAGTCTGCCTCCTTCTGCGCCTGGGCTCCTGACGTCACTTCCCTCAGCGCAGGAAGGGAGATCAGCCCTGCCCCTCCCTCTTGTCAATCATCTGGGACACATTACAGGTCCCAGATTATTGAGCAGCCAATCACGTCGCCACTCGCGCATGCGCAGTGGGTGCCTGGCTGTGAAGCCACAGCCGGGCGCCCACAGTTACAATGCCGGCGCCGCCGAGCAGAGGGGGAGACAAGCGGGGCTTCGATCCCCTGCATCGCTGGACCCTGGGACAGGTAAGTGTCTGATTATTAAAAGTCAGCATCTGCAGTATTTGTAGCTGCTGACTTTTAAATTTTTTTTTTACAATGGGAACTCTGGATCTACCGCTAAACTGATATTCAATAATAAACTAAAATAATTACACAACCAATCACCATATGAATACACATATGGCGCAGCCCACGTTGCCAAAAACTACATGCACAAAAGGAAAGAGAAAGATCCTGCCAAGAAGGTCACATCTACGGAACTTCACGTTGATTAAAAACATATTTAATGTAGAAAAATCACCATAATTGATAAACAGCAAAAACACAACAAAAATTCTAGTTAAGATAGCCTCCAAACCTAAATAAATTAAAAAGACAACGTTGCCTAGGGAAAGGTCGCAGGTGCGCTTGCATCCATTCAACCCAGCAGTCACACTTAAAACTGATCTTCAGAACTCAATGAACTAAATGCAATTTTCACACTGTACAATCCAAAGGGGATTCCATGAGACCACCAATAATGGTGTGTAAATCCACTGGTATGGATGCAGGTGCTAAAAATGCAGTTTCCGTGTTACAGGACTGCCCAGCATGGATGTATATTAGGTAATTAGTTCATACAAATACTTCCTACAGTCCTGGCGCTATGCTCATTGAAGGAGTTTAGGCTGTGACTGCAGGCAAGCAGGGGAAGATCACCCTGGTACTTGAACGTTCCTTGAGGATAGTTCATCAAAAGGGAGGATGATGGGAAATTGGGAGGGCTTGGTACATGAGGGGGAGAAGAAAACAAAGCCGTTCTGTGTTACAGCATAGTAGCTTCTAATGGCATCCTAGATCAGTGGTTCTCAACTCCAGTCCTCGGGACCCACCAACAGGCCAGATTTTAAGTATTACCTTGGGGAGTTGCAGACTAGAATACTTCAATCACTGAGCAGCAAGTGATATCACCTATGATGTATTTCAGTTATCTTGCAAACCTGGCCTGTTGGTGGGTCCTGAGGACTGGAGTTGAGAACCACTGTCCTAGATTGTGCATATAGGAATACACTGACATCTCATCACCTCTGCCGTCTCCACTTGACCATCCGCCTATCGCTCCCAGCTCCTTTATGCAGATAGACACTGAAGCGGTTCCGTACCATTGTGCCAGATTTTATTTAACTATACAGGTTTACTTCATTGGATTTACCAGTTTTAGAACCTGTTAATCTTAAAGAATAAACAAAAACAAAAATAAAGTTGCTCTAACTCAAAAACGTGTTAATCAAAAACATGTAAGCCGCTGACACTGCAAATAGAGATTTTGCTGAAAACTGTAAGTATATAAAGTGGGTGCAGCGCTATAAATACAAAGTGATTCAAGAAAAAAGTGAATATTATGAATAGTATTATATAAACGATAAGTGTCCATCATAAATGAATCAAACAGTCCATCTTGATAGAGAAACACTAATAATCACCACGTGAGTGTATAGTGAACACAAAAAGACAAGATAGTCCCCCGAATGATGGAAGCAAATCTTGAATATTGGGCATAAAGATGGTTGATGCTATATAAGCTGTTATAGGTCTGGTGGCAACCTTGCCAATCAGGAGAAAATCCAAAAATGAAAATAAAATTATATAAACAATCTTGGTGACCTTCTCCGGGGTTTAATGCAACAGATAAAGATGTGCAGATACCACTACCCGTATGAAATGGAGGCTGTGCAACACCAGGGCAGGGCCACACAGCTAAGATCCACGGAACGAGGAGGAAGGACGTCTCTAACCTCTACACAGAAAAGACATCCCGCTGAGGCATCCCTAGGACTCCAGTGTACCGTTGGATCTCCCCATCATCCGCCAGGGAGCAACTTTTAAGCTTTTTTGACTCATACACCATACGCTGTTTTGGGTCCCAACTGTTCGGTAAGCCTCCATTTCATACGGGTGGTGGTATCTGCACATCTTTATCTGTTGCATCAAACCCTGGAGAAGGTCACCAAGATTGTTTATATAATTTTATTTTCATTTTTGGATTTTCTCCTGATTGGCAAGGTTGCCACCAGACCTATAACAGCTTATATAGCATCAACCATCTTTATGCCCAATATTCAAGATTTGCTTCCATCATTCGGGGGACTATCTTGTCTTTTTGTGTTCACTATACACTCACGTGTTGATTATTAGTGTTTCTCTATCAAGATGGACTGTTTGATCTATTTATGATGGACACTTATCGTTTATATAATACTATTCATAATTATTCACTTTTTTCTTGAATCACTTTGTATTTATAGCGCTGCACCCACTTTATATACATAATCTTAAAGAATAACTCTAGCTCTAACCTCTTTACCTACTTTATATAAGCCAGGAACCACCTCCACTAGCTCAGGCAACTCCATTCCTTTTTACTGAGCCAACAGGCCTTGGTATATTGTACATGCGTAGTTGTTTTTGTATAGAACTTAAAGGAGAAGCCTTCTCCTTTCATTCTCTGGTAAATGTAGCATAAAGGCATCTCAAATAATTTCCCCCATTAAAGAATTCTATGACTTGCCTTAGAACAGCTTCCCTCAAGAATGTACGGGAAGTCTACTGTGCAATGCTGGCCTTTCAATGGAATTTTCTGAGAGGATGCTGTGTGGTACCCAGTTTCCCAAGAGCAAATATTTCCATGGATCTCAGACAGGTAAGTGGAAAATTTGGAGGACTTGCTGGTGAAGGGGGCCTTCAGTTAAATGGTAACTTTTCTAAAAGTACATTATCCTTTAGGGCTGGTTCACACTAGGACGACTTGTCAGGCGACTTAGCCGCCTGACAAGTAGCGTCCCGTTCTGTACAATGGAACCGTTCTAATCGGAACGACTTAGAAAAAGGTTCCTGTACTACTTTGGGGGCAAATTGAGGCGACTTGCATAGACTTCTATATAGAAGTCGTTTTGTAAGTCGCCGCTGCAGTCGTGTTCAAATCGTCTGAGGCAGCCGCGCTGGAAGTCGTGCTGCCTCAGTGTGAACCGACTCTCAATCAACAAACATCTTCTAACTTGTAACCAGGGATGAGCTGAACGTACCTGGGTTCAATTACGATGAGGTCTGATAAACTGTGCTGAAGTTCTGATGATTAATCCAAACCCCAAAAAAGTCAATGGGAGCTGAATCCTTAAAATCAGTTCTGGCAATTTTCAAGTCGAATAGGCAAGTGTTTGTCAAACAAATGGGGGGACAAAAAAATGAACCAAAAAAAAAAAAGACTGTTTAGCAGGGAGTAGCCATTTTAGTAATAAAGTGGATCATTAACAATCCCAATTTCCTTTAAAAAACATATTTGGGGGATGCCCTAAACCTGCCTGTGACGTAGCGCACATATACGATCTTTACAAGTACAGTATGTACTACAGCAAAAGGGACATTTACAAAGTAAAAAAAAATACCATTTAAATTGCCCCCTCCCCCAGCCCAGCCTGGTTTTCTTTGTAAAAAATGTGAATTACCAGAAAATTTGTTTTGGCACTTTTGCTCTAGTACATTCAACAGCAAGAATGCAAACAATTCATACCAGAACCCTTAATCTTGTTGAAGGTCTGTTATGCATAACAAAAAACAAAACAAAAATCCCTAAAAGCTATAACAGACCCTTCAAGTCTGGTATGGAGTTTAAGGGGGTACCCTATGCAAAAAACAAGAATATATGACATGGCGTCGCCCCAATATCCTTACCAATATCTTATCTATGAAAGCAGTCCTACTAACCAGGAAAGGGGGTAACCTGGGTGTGTCCTGCCCCCTCCTAAACAATACCAGTGCCTCAACATGGGGAGGATACCTTGGCAGAGGGAAACCCCCTTGTAAAGCACTTTGTCCCCATGTGTATGAGGACAGGGACCTCTTCCCTACAACCCTGCGATGGGGGTCCAGGTACTGCCACAAGGGACATGTATCAATGAAAAAAAGTTTGTAAAAAAACATCTTTTTTAAATGAGCGGTGATTTACTGATGCTTAACCACTTAAGGACCGCCCGCCATCATTTTACGTCGCTACTTTGAAGAGGAATATCATTGTTATGGCAGCAGCTAGCTACCATAATCCTGGTATCCTCTTTTTCAGCGGGTGGTCCACTTTCAGATAAAAGTGGTCTCTGCGGTGAATCACTTTTATCGGCGGCAGAGAGGGCCCCCCTCCCACCGCTACTGACAGTTTCTTCTCCATGTTAGGCATGGAGATGAGTGAGGGGAAGATGGCCCCCACCCGTCTCCATATCATTGCAGGGCGGAAGCGACGACAAAACGTCACTTCCGACCAAAGCTCTTAAAGGGACAATTATTTTTTTTCAAATGACATTTAACTATTACTATTTTTATTTTATTTTAGTGTAAATATGATATCTGAGGTCATTTTGGCCCCCAGATCTCATATTTAAGAGGTCCTGTCATGCTTTTTTTCTATTACAAGGGATGTTTACATTCAATGTAATAGGAATAAAAGTGACACAATTTTTTTTTTTTAAAGAACAGTGTAAAAATAAAAAAATAAAAGGTAAAATAAATAATAATAATAATTTTTTTTTAAACGTGCGCCAACCCGCCGAGCTTGTGTGCTGAAGTGAACGCATACGTGAGTAGCGCCCACATATGAAAAAGGTGTTTAAATCACACATGTGATATATCACCGCGATCGTTAGAGCGAGAGCAATAATTCTAGCCCTAGACATCCTCTGTAACTCAAAACATGCAACCTGTAGAACATCGCCTATTGGTAAAAGTTTGTTGCCATTACACGAGCGGGCGCAATTTTGATTCGTTACATGTTGGGTATCAATTTGCTCGGCGTAACATTATCTTTCACAAAATAAAAAAATTGGGCTAACTTTACTGATGTCTTAATTTTTAATAAAAAAAAGTGTATTTTTTCCAAAAAAAGTGCGCTTGTAAGACCGCTGCGCAAATACGGTGTGACAGAAAGTGTTGCAACAGCAGCCATTTTATTCTCTATGGTGTTACAAAAAAATATAATGTTTGGGGGTTCTATGTAATTTTCTAGCAAAAAAAAATGTTTTTAACTTGTAAACACCAAATCTCAGAAAGAGGCTCGGTCCTTAAGTGGTTAAAGTGAAACCATCAAAATGAGAAATAACAATAAAAATGAAAAACTCCTTTAAATATAGTGCCTGGGGGTCCCCTTAATCTGCCTGTAATGTGGCACATCTGTTGTGGCTAATGTGGCTGCAGCAATAACATTTATAAAGCCAAAAAAATTAAATTTTTCATTCAAGCTACATTTATTTTATAAACAATGGCTTGGGGAGCCAGTCTGTATGATGAGGCCACAATGTAGTTTAATGGGAATAAGATTAGAGATTTATTTTTTTGTATAAATTCTGGTGTCTCTTTTTCAGACTTTGGAGAGAGGCAACAGGTGTGGAAAAATTTGTCTTTGGGTGTCGGTGGCCCCTTAACACCGTAACCCTATAGAGGTACTCTTGATGAAATCAAAAATTGGCCTTGCTGTCAAAAACTGCAATGATATGCACCTGTCAAATTAGTTTTTGTGTGTCAGTGGTGCCTTCACACCATAACCCTATGCAGGTACTATTGATGAAAGCAAGAATTGGTCTTGCTGTCAAAAATTTAAATGATCTGCACCTGTCAAACAGGTGCGGAAAAATTGGTCCTACACCAAAAGATTTCTTCTAGATGAAATCAACACCCACAAAGCTAGGCAGCCTAGACAGTCTTTCAGAGATTCAAGATCCAGGAAGCACTTAATCTGTGACATCGGCATCAGGGGCTTAATAGCTGCTGCCAATCCAGAACTGATTGCTGCCAGTCCAGAACTGATCCAGTCCAAGGAGTCTGTGGACAGTCGCGCTCTATTATCTGTCACAAAACCTCCAGCAGCACTGAATGCCTGTTCGGAAAGCATGCTGGATGCAGGGCAGCCCAACAGCTCTATTGCATACTGGGCAAGTTCTGGCCAGTTGTCTATTCTCATGACCCAGTAACCCAGTGAATCGTCAATTGGAAAGCTCTCCGTATGTGTTTTGCCCCTAATCTCCCACCATATGATGAAGATGTTGCAAATGGGATGTGGAAGCTGACAGTCCTGGGCACAGAGGACTAAAATTTTTTTGAAAGGCATCAGTGAGGTGGCCCCCTTCCCCACCGCTCCTTTCTTGACCAACACAAGCCTCAAAACAAAGTTTTCCACCAGACTGTAACCTACCAGAGTCGGGAAAGGCATTACATAAACTCCTCTTTAAGGCATCCTCAATAGATCACATCTTCTGCTCCCTCTTTGGTGATGGGATGAGTTGCGAGACTTTCCCCCTGTAACAGTGGTCAAGGAGGGTTGCCAGCCAATAGTGATCCTTCTCCTTGATGCCACGTATTCTTGGGTCCTTTTTCAGGCTTTGAAGAATGAGGGAGCCCTTGCTCCACAAGTTGTACATGCCATATGGAAGAATGACTCCATACCCCTAAAGGAAACTTTGATATACTCCTTGCAACTTGGAACAAGTGGATGACTTTCAAAAAATAAGGTGTTTATGTGGACCTCCTCATTTCAAACTGCTCTCAGTAAACTTGGGTGAAATGCTTATTAGATAATGACCTCCCTTTTACAGATGGTTATGGTTGTATTTTTAGATTATTGTGTACTAGGATTGCAAAAATCCCCCCCCCCCCACATATTGTATCAACCCCCCTTCTTTTCCACCCTTCTTCATGTCTCTTGCTTATTGACTTACTTATTACTAAGTAGTATTTATGTCTGTACTCGATTTTATGGACCGCAATTACCTGTCTTATTGTAATACACTCTTACCTTTACAATAAAAATAAAATAATTAAAAAAAAGAAATGAAAAATGAGTCAAACTTCCAAATGATGTTTTCAGCATGAATTTTGGATAAGCTTTAAGTGATAATAAGACCTAATAAGTGCCTCATTGAGATCTTTGTTCCTCAGGCTGTAGATCAGAGGATTTAGCAATGGGTTAATGAGGGCAGATATGACTGAAAACAGTTTGTTTGAAGTGTGCGTATCGCTGGAGGAGGGAACCAAGTAAATAAAAATCATATTCTGGTAGGTAAAATAATCATTTTAAGGTTAACCATAACATAGTTGAACTGCTACATTTGGTCTGTGGGTTGCAATGACTCCTGACCATGCAAGTATAAGTACATGTGTGACCCCCTGACATGTTTACATTTTATAAAAGACATTACTGAATTTTTTAGTCAACTGAAAATGGCCCAGAAATATAAAAAAATTTCAAATTTCACAATGATATTTTCAGAAGGATGCCCGGATTAACTTCAAGTGATAATAGGACCTCATAAGTGCCTCCATAAGATCCTTGTTCCTCAGGCTGTAGATCAGAGGATTCAGCAAGGGGTTAATGAGGGCAGATATGACTGTGAACAGTTTGTTTAAATTGACCATATTGCTGGAATTTGGAACCAAGTAAATAAAAATTAAAGATCCATAAAAGATGAAGACCACGGTGAGGTGTGATGAGCAGGTGGATAATGCTTTCCTCTTTCCAGTCTTGCTACGGATTCTGAGGATGGTACTGAAAATATAGACATAGGGAAGAAAGGTCAAAAGAAAGGCTCCAAATCCACAAGTAGCACCTGTTATGAATATGACAACCATGTTTATGAAGGGGTCAGTACATGTAATTTGATATAAGTGTGGAAGGTCACAAAAGAAGTTGTGGATGGAAGATGTTCTGCAGAAGGACAACCTGAGCAATAATAAAGTATGAACCAAAGAGACAGAACATCCTCCAACCCAGGACAGAGAGGCCATACAAGCACACACCCTCCAAGACATAATTAGTTTGTAATGTAGGGGGTGGCAGATGGCAATGTAGCGGTCATAGGACATGACTGAGAGCAAGAAAATTTCTGACCACCCAAAGGAGATGTAGAAAAAGACTTGGGCTATACAGGCAGGAATGGATATTGATCGGCTTTTTGTGACCAAATCAAAGAGCATCCTTGGTGCGGTCACTGATGAATAGGACATGTCCAGAAATGCCAAGTTGGCAAGAAAAAAATACATTGGGTTGTGCAGATTGTAGTCAGTGAGGACCAAGAAAAAAATAAGAAGGTTTGTGATAAGAGTCATCAGATAGATCAGAAGGAAGAGCACAAAAAGTACATTCATGGTCTGTGGATGGTCTGATAGACCCACAAGAATAAAAGAGGAAATCTTTGTCAGATTCCTCATATTACCCATTTTTTTATTTGTTTAAACATATGACTATAGAACGGTAATAAAATTATAGATCTGAGGATTTAATAATAGGAAAACCTGTACGGTGTGTTTACACATTATACTCAGATTTATATGTAAGTATTTGTATCAATTAATATTTTATTCTTATATAAAATGTTGGCATTCCCTCAGGACCATCTGCTGTGTTGTAAAAACACAAAGCTGAAAGTCCCATTAAAGGTCTCTTAAGATATAATTTATAACACCTCGAGAGAGTCTTTTTCTATAATTGCGTACCGTCTTTAACATCTGAATTGAAGATACACTGAAAGTGTTTTTATATTTTTTGTCACCTCTTTTACTTATTGGTTAGTGGACAGAGTGACCTAAAGCACAAAAAAGGAACATTACTTTCCTTTTAGCTTCAATCATTTTATAGTTACATTTTTATAAAGGTTGTTCATTTAAAACTTTTTTGGATTGTACAGTTGATAGCCAGTAGGGATGAGCTTTCTGTTTGGGTTGAACATGAGTTTGACTCGAACATTGGCTGTTCACCCGTTCGTCGAAAACCGAACATTATGGGCCGTTCGCGCCAAATTCGAGCGGCGAGTTACGGCCCATAATGCACTGCGGGAGCGCAGTGCCTTGCTGTATGATGATCGGCCAGAGCATGTACCATGACCTGCATGCTTTGGCCAATCACAGCGCCCTCAGCTAAGAGAGCCATAATTGGCCAAAGGCAGGGTGCCTTTAGCCAATCATGGCTCGGGGGGACTAAGACCACGCCCCACACCATATAAGGCCGCCTGCACGTCAGCCTCGTGTAGTGTGACATTGCAGGCGTGGACGGAGAGAGAGAGTGTCATTTAGATTGAGCAGGCAGGCAGATTAATCAGTTAGCTGCAGTGTATTTTATATATATATATATATATATATATATATATATATATATATATACAGATAGTCTAGTATATATATATCCACTGTATCCAGTTTAGCTAGATCTGACTGCAGTCCATTCCTGGTGTACTGTTTCTAATATACTTCAGGCAGGCAGGTGATTCAGTTAGCTGCAGTGTATTTTATATATATATATATATATATATATATATATATATATATATATATATACAGATAGTCTCATTTATATATATATCTGTATATATATATATATATATATATATATATATATATATATATATATATTTATATCCACTGCATTCAGTTTAGCTATATCTCACTGCAGGCCGTTCCTGGTCTACTCTTTCTAATATACTTCAGGTGGTGTACACAGTGTACAGTGCTGTGCACCCATAGTGCAGTTACTCATACTTTTCTGGTGGTCAATACAACACACCCATAGTTGTTATTAAACTTCTGTTGGTATACACTGTACATTGCACCCCTAGTGCAGTTGCTACTACTTTCCTGGTGGTGTACACAATACATAAAGTGCACCCATAGTTGTTATTACACTTCTGTTGGTGTACACAGTACCGTGCACCCCTAATGCAGTTGCTACTACTTTCCTGGTGGTGTACACAGTACACAATACAGTGTAGTTTTTTTTGCTAAACAAAATTTACAGCATGTCCAGAAGGCCACCAAGGAGAGGCAGATGCTCACAGGCCACTAAAAGAGGCCAAGCAGGCTCTGTATCTACAGTCGACAGTGCTGGTCGTGGACACGGTGCATCCTCAGCACGTGTCCGCGGGGCACGCTTGTCCTTTTTTCCTGCAGCTGGCCATGTTATTGAGCCACAACATGCAGAAGAGTTGATGGAATGGATAACAAAGCCCTCCTCATCCTCTGTCACCCAGGCTCAGAGTAGTTTGCCTGCCATTGCAGCTGCCAAAGCAGCCTATTCCATTGGTTCCATGTCAATAGTCACTCCTTCCCTAGCCCCACCATCATGCACGGAGGAGTCCCTCGAACTATTCGACCACAGTGTCAGGTACATGCTGCAGGAGGATGCGCAGCGATTTGAAGGCTCCGATGATGGTACGCAGGTTGAGGAAGGGAGTAACATCAGCCTAGAGAGAGGGGGTGCCCAAGAAGGTCAAGAAACAGGCAGTCATGTTCCCCCAGCAGCAGCATACTGCCAAGTTTGCTCCAATGATGAGGAGGGAGGGGATGATGAGGTCACTGACTCTGCTTGGGTGCCTGAAGAGAGGAGGAGGAGGAGGAAGAGGCACATCTCCAATGAGGTATGATGCCCTCCAGGGGGCAGCTTAAGGGCAGCCACCCTATTGCATCACACCACAGAGCTAAGCAGGTGCAGGGCACTGCTGACTCCCCGCATATTTTGAAAAGTTCTTTGGTGTGGGCCTTTTTTGACACGTGTGCAGCAGATCGCACCGTTGCTGTTTGCAACATATGCCTGAAGCATATCAAGCATGGCCAAAACAGCAGCCACTTGGGCACCACATGCTTGACCAGGCATATGATGACCTCTCATGCAGTCCGTTGGCAAAAGCACTTAAAAGACCCACATCAAAGAACAAGGCGGACCTCTCCTTGCTCCTCATCAGCTGGGATCTCCAACCCCACTATACCTCCAGTCCTCTCAGAAATCTGCACTGAGAGGAATGAAGGTATGAAAATAGGTGTCCCAAGTACTTGCGGTCAATCTGCTAAGCGGTACATCAACATCGGATTTTAGCAGGCAAATTTCCCTACCCCAGTTGCTAAACCGTCAAAAGAATTTCAGTCCCAGCCATCCACATGCTCAGCGTCTGAATGCTAGCTTGGCCAAATTGCTAGCACTGCAACTGCTGCCTTTTCAGCTGGTAGACTTTGCTCCCTTTCGTGAATTTGTGGAATGTGCGGTACCTCAGTGGCAGGTTCCCAAACGCCATTTCTTTTCATGGAAGGCCATTCCGGCTCTCTACCAGCATGTGGAAGGCAATGTCTTGGCCTCGTTGGACAGGGCGGTCAGCAGTAAGGTGCATATTACTGCTGACTCACAGTCCAGCAGGCATGGACAGGGACGTTACCTTTCTTTCACGGCGCACTGGGTAACTCTGCTGGCAGCTGGGAAGGATGCAGGACAGGGTTTAGTATTGTTGGGGCTTGTTCCGCCACCACGCTTACAAAATGCTAGTGGTGATTCTGCCACAGCTCTCTCCTCCACCCCCTCCTCTTCTTTTTCCTCTATGGCCTCTTCCTCTGCAGATTTCTCCTCTGAACCAGTGGTGCTCTGTAGGTGTTCAAGGAGCTATGCAAGCACTCAGGCAAAAAGATGCCATGTGGTGCTTGAGTTGGTCTGCTTAGGGGACAGGAGCCACACTGGGGCAGAGATTCTGTCAGCTCTGCAGGGGCAGGCTCAGAGGTGGTTGAAGCCACCCCAGCTTCAGCCAGGAATGGTTGTATGCCACAATGGCACCAACCTCCTCTCCGCCCTCCGACAGGGACACTTGACCCATGACCCTGTTTGGCTCACGTCCTGAATTTGGTGGTGCAGCAGTTCTTGAGCAGGTACCCGGGCTTACAGGATCTCCTGAGGCCGGCCAGGAAAGTCTGTGGTCATTTCCGCCGATCATATAATGCCAGTGCTTGGCTGGCTGACATTCAAAGAGAATGCAACCTGCCCAAGAACCGCCTCATTTGTGACATGCCCACCAGGTGGAACTCAACGTTGGCAATGCTGCAGCGGCTGCACACACAGCAGAGGGCCATCAATGAGTACCTGTGTGTGTATGGCACCAGGACAGGGTCAGGGGAGCTTGGCTTTTTTTCGCCACGCCAGTGGCTACTGATCAAGGATGCATGCACTGTCCTGTCACCATTTGAGGAGGCCACGAGGATGGTGAGCAGTGACAGTGCATGCATCAGTGATACTGTCCCTCTTGTCTTCCTGTTGGAGCACACGCTTCGTGGAATAATGGACAGGGCACTTGAGGCAGAACAGCGGGAGGAAGAGGAGGACTTCCTTACCTCTCCAGGCCCCCTTTATCCATATACTAGTATTCCTGCAGGCCCAACGATCACACAGGAAGAAGAAGAGGAGGAGGATTGTGTCAGCATGGAAGTGGAGGATAACACTCAGCATCAGCAGAAGTCTTCAAGGGATCGTTTGCAGTCACCAGAAACCCATGGAGTTGTATGTGGCTGGGAGGAGGTGGTTGAGGATCATGTGATCCTTAGTGACCCAGAGGACTCAGGATTGAATGCCTCTGCAAACCTACACTGCATGGCCTCCCTGATCCTGCAAAGCCTGCGAAAGGACCCTAGGATTCGTGGTATCAAGGAGAGGAATCATTACTGGCTGGCAACCCTTTTTGATCCACGTTACAAGGGTAAGGTTGCAGAACTTATCCAGCCTTCGCAGAGGGAGCAGAGGATGAAACATCTTCGGAAGGCCTTGCAGAAAGGTTTGTGCAATGTGTTTCCAGAGCCTGGGAGGTTACAATTTCCTGCTGCTGGACAACGTGTTGCTGAGGCTTCATTCAGTCACAGAAAGAGCGGTGGAGAAGGTGGCCAGCTGACCGATGCCTTTAGGTAATTCTTCAGTCCTCAGCACCCAGGTCTGATGGGTTCCAGCAACCATCGCCAGCATCTGAATTACATGGTGCAGGAACATCTAGGGGCAAGATCAGACTTGGAGACCTTTCCAACAGAACATCCACTGGGTTACTGGGTCTTGAGGATGGACCACTGGTCAGAGCTTGCTCAATATGCAATTGAGCTACTGGCCTGTCCTGCATCCAGCATTCTTTCTGAATGCATATTCAGTGCTGCTGGAGGCTTTGTAACTGATCACAGAGTGCGCCTGTCCACAGACTCTGTTGATCGGCTGACATTCAAAAACAAGTCAGTCTTGGATCACCAGCTAACAAGTGCCTGATGCTGATGTAACTGAATGATTTTTCTATGGATGTGGGATCCCTTGAAGACTGCATATGCTGAGTGACTATCCTATTATGCTGAGTGACTATCCTATTCCTCCTCAATATTCATGATGATAGTTTCTAAGAATATTTTCGATTCAGGGCACCACCACTACCTAAGGCCCAATTTTTCTGCCCCTATTTAACAGGGGAGTGTAATTACAATTTTTGATCAAATATTTAACAGCAGGGCTCATTCCTGCGCTCAACAAGAGTATCTGTGAGGGGTTGCAGTGTTGTGGCACCACCACCACTGCCTAAGGCCCAATTTTTCTGCCCCTGTTTAACAGGGGCGCGTAATTACAATTTTTGATCTAATATTTCACAGTAGGGCCTGTTCCTGCGCTTAACAAAAGTATCTGTAAGGCTTTACAGTGTTGTGCCACCACCACCACCGCCTAAGACCCAATATTTCTGCCCCTGTTTAACTTCGGCACGTAATTACAATTTTCTATCTAATATTTCACAGCAGGGCCTGTTCCTGCGCTCAACAAAAGTAATTGTGAGGCTTTGCAGCGTTGTGCCACCACCACCACAGCCTAAGGCCCAATTTTTCTGCCCCTGTTTAACAGGGGCATGTCATTACAATTCTTGATATAATATTTCACAGCAGGGCTCGTTCCAGCACCCACCAAGAGTAACTGTAACCCGGGGACCGCCTGTATACTGCTGTTCAGAGTATATAGGGCCTGGGGGCCCCACGCCATTTTTTTTTTTAATTTGGGTGCGGGGTTGACCTTAATATCCATACCAGACCCAAAGGGCCTGGTAATGGACTGGAGGGGGGCAACATTACATTACAACCGCAAGCAGTTTTAAATTACTTTTATTCCTTTAGAAATGTCATTTTGTGCAGGGACTGTTCTAAACATGGGAAACATGCGCCACTTTACAGGCATACTATAGACACCCTTCTATAGGGTGTCTATAGTATGATGTGGGCCCGGTACATAGACGACATCCTCCTCTTATGGACAGGTAGCCATGATGATCTGGTTGACTTCATGGCTTTTCTAAACACAAATGATAGGGGTATTTCCCTGACTTTTGAGGCTAGTACCACCTCTGTTCATTTTCTAGATTTGGTCATTGACAGAAAGGAAGGTGGTTTTACATTCAGTACTTATTTCAAATCCACCGACAGAAATGGCTATATACCAACCGACAGCTGTCACCATAGTTCCTGGATACGATCAGTCCCCCGGAGTCAATTCTTGAGGTTACGCAGGAATTGCACTGACCGTGATACTTTCATGGTTCAGGCTAGGACGCTGAAAGATCGCTTTTTGGAAAAGGGATATAATCTCCCCGATCTAGACAGGGAAATTGAAAATGCCTATAAGGTGGATCGCCAGACACTGTTGCAGGATAGACCCAAACATCCCAATGACGATTTCAAATGGTCATTCTTGACGTCCTTTTCTATGCAATACAAGCATATCAAAAGGATTTTCGAACACCATTGGGATGTCCTCAGAACAGACAAAATATTAGGACCACTGTTACCCGAGACCCCCAAGGTGGTCTTTAGGGGCGTTCCATCCCTTAGGAACAAGTTGGCTCCTAACGTTATAGATCCACCAAAAAAACATCTTTTTTTCACAATTGGACGGGTTTTCATCCTTGCAAAAAATGTTTGGTTTGCCGGTATAACACCTGTGGCAGAAGGACAAGTCATGATTTTTCCTCTACCGTAACTGGTCGCACATACACAATGAAACAATTTAGTATGTGTGCAACCACAGGGATTGTATACTTGATAACTTGCCCCTGTGGGAAACAATACGTGGGCCGTACTATTAGATTTTTTACTGTACGTGTCTCGGAACACATTAATTTAATCAAAGCAGGCAGTACCAAACATACAGTCCCCAGGCACTATAGGGAATGTCATGATAGAAATCCTGAGGGCACTCAATTCCTTATCATAGACAAGTATACGGCCCCTTGGCGGGGGGGGTCGTCACTTAGGGGTGTCTCCCGTTTAGAGACATATTGGATATACGAGTTGGGGTCCCATTTCCCGCAAGGTATTAACGTTGAATGGGACATCAACTCCTTTATCAACCAGGCATAAGTACAAATAACTTTTCAATAATTTTTCGATCTTTCTTCATCTTTTGAAAATTACGTATAATCCAATATACCACATTTACGTCTCTCTGATTATAATTTTTCATATACATTATTATTATTTTTCATACTGTATATGTGTTTTGGGGTTTTAAGTATGCTTTGGATTGTACTGATGCCCCCTATTGGCAGTGTCAGGTAGATTTTATGCTCTAGTTTTATACTCATATGTGGCTAAACACGCTCCGGTTGTTCACATATTTTTTAATATTGATTTTTTATAATATTCTTTTATAATATTTTTTATATTGATTTTTAATGTAATTACATTAAACTTCTAATAATTTCCTTATCCATTTCCACATATTCAGCTCTTATATACCTCTCATAAAGTTTTTTCTGCATGTGTCCGCCTCTGCTGACACTTCAGCGGTCCTTCCGGCCTTGCATCCAAGCCGGGCTCCACCTCCTGGGGAGTTGTGACCGGACATGATTTAGTTACAGGTGTTTCTAAAGAGAGGCTTGGCTGAATAAATGTGGAGCGCATCACCGCCGTTATCGTGATTCGCGCGTGACCTCATCGCGCAACACGACAACGAGGCTTGGCTTAGGGGGTGGAGCGCGGCGCTGTCACTGCGCTCCCACCTATTTGATAAGGGGAAACGAAAGTGAGGCTTGGTTCCGGATCTTATACCGGTCTCATTTCAAGCCGTTTTTTCCCTGCTATTGCTTATCCTATGCCCATTTTAGGTTTTTATAAACTAAATAAAGATGTCTACTCATATATATGGTTCAATTTGGTGTACTAATACCCCCTGAACCGGAATTAAAGGTCGTCAGAAGCACTTCCGTTTTTGGACATTTCCAGTGGGGGTCATCATTCATCATTTATCTATATATAGAGCGGTGGGATGAGGGGGTCCACACCCCAGATGATGAATTTTTAGTTGAAACATGTCGGGTGGACCCCTCACAACTACCGCTACAAGATTATACGCTGTTTTTATCTTCTGAAAATGTGAGTTTGTTTTCTCTTTATTTTAATAAATCCAAGTTCAAACGTTATTACGCTATGTGAGTGTTTTTTCCCTCACATGTTACCCATACTACTCACCTGGTCCATGGTGTACCCATTGCTGAGGAAGTCGTGCTGATCCCTTTCCTCCCTGTGTGATGACATCTGGCCAGATTATTTGCCTAGACCTATTGGTCATCAAGCCTTTCTGACCTGTATGGCATACGCCATTTCAGGCCACATTTTCTGGTTGCCGGCTCGGAACCTTCCCCCTGCATGCTCAGGAGATACCTGTTTACCATCATCATTTTTTCACCATTGTCACAGACTTTTTTGCTTGTGTTTGCACACTCATTTGGACTTTATATTTCACACCTGTTTGATTACACTTTGTTGAATACATGTATATCTATCTTTTTATTTATTAATTTGTATATTCACGCAGTATTTTTTTGGTTCATGCCGAAATATCTGTTTTGTAGTCACTGTATTTTTATATTCATTTTTTCACATAAATTCTAGCGCCACACTTTTTAATTTTTATCATACTATAGACACCCCCCAGGCACGATATTTAAAGGAATTATACACCTTTATTTTTTCACTTTAAGCATTATTAAAATCACTGCTCCTGAAAAAATGTCGGTTTTTAAAACTTTTTTTTGCATTGATACATGTCCCCTGCGGAAGGACCCGGGTCCCCAAACACCTTTTATGACAATAACTACTGCATATTAGCCTTTAAAATGAGCACTTTTGATTTTTCACGTTCGAGTCCCATAGACTTTAACGGGGATCGCGTGTTTGCATGAACTTTTGGTCTGTTTGCATGTTCTGCCGCAAACCGAACCGGGGGGTGTTCGGCTCACCCTAATAACCAGTAAGGAGCTATAACCTTTAGGCTTGGGTGGGTACAAGTTGTCCAGGGTCACCACAGTTTGCTAGCAAAACTGACCAAAATACAGAAACACAAAATGCAGGTAGCTGTCTTCCTGTAGAACATTGGATCTTCAGTGTTTGGATTTTGGTGGCTAAAAATTTGCCAGTGGCACTATAATTTGACTGCAACACCAACAGGCCTTAAAGGAGAGACGCTAGTCACAGGGAGGTGTCTATATAAAAATACATAGAATGTAGACCTTAGGTATGGAGGGGTAAAAATAGTTTTAAGGCTGCACTGGCAGCTCCAAATGTTTAGACAGAGGTCATAGTCAGCAATCTTCCTAAACATGCTTTAAAAAGAATTGGCATAGTATATTTTTACAAAGTTACATCGGTCCAACTGTCAGGACACTACCCAGAACAGAGACTCACAAGTGCCAATATGAAGGCAAAGCACTTCTGCCAGTATCCTTTGTAGTTTTCACAAAAACATGCACAGGTGCAATCTGTCTGTGCGAGTCGGTGCGCGTGCATACCTATCCAATTCCTGAACTGGTGCCAAACACCCTTTTTAAAGAAAGAAGCAGTAACAAATGGTTGCCGGATGACCTTCAGCTTGTCGGTGACCCTCGCCTCTGGTGCATCTTTGTAAATATTCTCACTTCCTGTTACTGACGCTTATCTCTGAATTGCCCCTCTACCTAACCTCTGATTGTGACCTCAGCTCATTTAAGGATTCTGCTTCTTCTGATCAACCATCCATGACCCTAGCTTGGTTCCTGACTACTCTGCTGTCCTCACCTATCTGTTTCGCCATGTATGACCCTGGCTCTGGCTCCTGACTCATCTCTTATTCTACTGATTAGTGTATGACCCCAGTCTGGATCCTGACCTCGATAATGCCACTCCAGTTCCTTCCCTGCTGGTGAGACCACCTTCACCTCCTTTAGGGTGTCAGCACTCTGTCAGCTGCCTCGCCTGACCTGCTCTTCTGCAGTGTGCCTTGTGTTTCAGCTAAGGTCCACACCATCCTCCCTTAGAACTATACAGCTGATCACCTCCTGGAGCAGCTACCAGTGAACTGGTCTATCGGCACCTGTGCTCATTTGAGCATTGCACTCCCTCTCATCACCACTGAGGGATAACATGTGCTTGTACCATAGCCACAAGGAAAGCCAGGTAGTCATTTCTTTTCTACCAACCAGGTACATGACAGTATCATCCAGCCACATGGCAGCTACTTCCCGCTGGTGGGTTGACTTCAAACTCTTACTGCTACCTCTGTATCAGCACAACCTGGCCACCCATGTCCGAGATGATAACCTTGGGTAGCCCATCTAAGCGAAAAAAATCTCCCGAGCAAAAATGGAAGCAAGTTCTTTGGATGTGGGCAACTTTTTGAGTGGTATATAATGAGACATTTTCGAGAACCGATCAACCACCATAAGGGTAACTGTGTTGCCCTGAGAGTTGGGTAACTCCACAAAAAAATCCATAGACAGGTGAGTCCAAGGCCTCTCTGCATTGGGTATGGTTTGAAGGAGGTCCACTGGAAGGTATCGTGATATCTTACTTTGAGCACATACGGAACAAGCAGCTACGAAGGTGGCTACATCGGCGCGTAGACTGGGCTACCAGAATTTTTGGAAAATAGCCCAACTGAGTTGATTCTTCCCAGGGTTGCCAGCAGCCTTGGGAAAATGGTAAGTCTGAAACACGACAGTGCAGAGATTCTCAGAGACAAAGCAGCGGTCACAAGGTTTCTCGAGAATGGATCTGAGCGGCAAGAATTCTGTCACCCAAAAGTTAAGTGAGACTGGTACAAACCGTAGCCAGAATATTGGTTCATCCAATAGAAGGGATATGATAAACCCCACCTGTACAATTCAAGCGAGAAAGTCTGGGGATGCAGAGTACAGCTGGCATGCAAATCCCTGAACTTCCACTGATCTCCCACATACCACTCAGGGGTTGTAACTCTGCATTCCGATGGAATCAGCACAGTAGGGGTTACTGGTTAATTGCCCTGGGAGGTTGAGGCTGCTGTAGTGGAAGCTCTTGGTGGAATCTGAACAGGTGAAAAACAATGAAAAAGTGTAGCGCTAAACAATATCAAACATAAAGCAACTATAGACCAGTCAGTATGCAGTGAAAGGGATCAGCTGTATCTGAGAAATGAATCTTATAAATAGGTAGTCCTCATGTAGACATTGTGACTGAACAATAAAGGTGAGTAGTCCTTATAAAAACATATTTTAAACAGAAAAAAAATTTTTTGGAAAATTTTTTGGCATCCCAAATGCAGACCGGCTCACTCCCACCGAGAGATGAAAAGGCTTACCGGATGAGGTGGACCCAAAGGGGCATACGCCGAATTGGGTCAGATGTCAGGAATGAGAGGAGTGCCACATCTGGTACAGTCAATTCTGGCCTGTCCAACCCCTCACTGTTCACTCCACCAGTCCCTATGGCGCCAGCCATCAGTGTGTTTAGGGACTTAGTCCTGAAAGATCTATCTGAACTTCCGGATAAACGTACATACCGCCACTCCTTGTCCAGCACTGGTTTGAAGTTCCTGTGCTCACAAAAAGATCTTGTGATCCGTCCAGCGGACAAGGGTGGGGGTATTGTGGTTTTAGATAAGAAGGACTATGTATCTGAGATGTATAGGATTCTTAACGAACCTGATACATATAAAATAATGCCCAACAATCCCACCAACGTTTTTAAAAGAGAGTTGTTTGTTATTGTAAAGAAGGGTTATGACCACGGGATCCTAAACAGAAAGGAGAAAGATTTTTTGGTGCCCTTGGCACCCAGGGTTCCAACTATTTATTATTTACCTAAGGTGCACAAGAACCCAGTTCAACCCCCAGGCCGGCCTATCGTGAGTGGCATAGACTCTGTCACCTCACGTATAGGCCGGTATATTGATTTTTATTTACAGCCACTTGTAAGGCGTATGCCTTCTTATCTGAAAGATACAGGGGCCACCATACGTATGCTTGAAAGTTTAGAATTACAGGGTGACCATATCATTGCCACTGCCGATGTGGCTTCCTTGTATACGTGCATACCCCAAGATAAGGGCCTAGAGGCTGTCCGATACTTTCTTGAGAAGGAGCCCAGCATTGCTTCCTTCCAGTGCTCTTTCATCATGGAACTATTGGAGTTCGCTATGAAGCAAAGTTATTTCTGGTTTGACCAGCAATATTATCATCAGCTGCGTGGCGTGGCCATGGGCGCCAAATTTGCCCCTAGCCTCGCCAATTTATTTATGGCCAAATGGGAGGAGGATATCGTCTATACCAATAGGGACCCTTCCCTAACCTTGTGGGCACGGTATATTGACGACATCCTCCTCCTATGGAAGGGTAGTGCCGAATCATTGGATTCATTCTTTGAACATCTTAACACCAACGATCGTGGCATTTCCCTGACCTATACAGCCAGTAAACAAAAAATTAATTTTTTGGATCTAGACATTGAGATCTGTAACGATCGCTTCCTTTTTCAGACTCACTTCAAGACCACGGACCGGAATAGTTTCATACCTCCAGATAGTTGCCATCACCGGTCCTGGCTTGATTCAGTTCCAAAAAGTCAATTTCTCAGGTTACGAAGAAATTGCTCTAACACCGAGGCCTTTAGAACACAGTCTGCTCTTTTGAAGGCGAAGTTGTTAGATAAGAATTATGACTCCCAACTTATAGATCGTGAGTTCCAACGTGCCCTTGGGACCAACAGGGAGTCACTCCTTGTTGAAAAGCCCAAAAAAGAACAGAGTGAGATCTTCAAGTGGTCTCTTTCGACGGCTTTTTCCAATCAATACAAACATGTTAAAGCCATTATGTCCAAGCATTGGGATATTCTCAGGAATGATCGGGTTTTGAGCACTGTCTTGCCCGACAGGGCAAAAGTCATTTTTAAGGGTGCCCCTACTTTACAAAGTAAAATCGCCCCCAACATCATTAACCCCCCCATACGCCAACCACTCTTCAATGAAATGGAGGGGTTCTACTCATGTAGAAGATGTATTGTATGTCAACACAACACTGGCATAGGAAGGAAAACTGTATAGTTTATTTCATCAGTCACACAGAAACGATATTCCATCAAACGCTTTTGTACTTGTACCACCAGCTACATCGTTTACTTAATCACATGTCATTGTGGAAAACAATATGTTGGCCGCACTATTCGCTCTTTCGCCATAAGAGTAGCGGAACATATTGCTTTGATTAAGAGTGGTGATACTAAACACACAGTTCCCCGACACTACAAGTTACACCACAATCGGGTGATTGCTGGGACACAATTCATAGTAATAGACCGATATGTTCCCCCATGGAGGGGTGGGGCCATGACCAGGGGTGTATCATGGCTGGAGACTTTCTGGATCCATGAGCTCCGCACACTTTTTCCATCAGGTATTAACGTGGAGTTGGATGTCAATGCCTTCATTAACAGGGCCTGACATCCACCTCCAGGCGACAAACTCTCTCCTTTCTGTTTTTTGGTTTCACTTTTTGTTTTTGTTTTTGGCCTTAGTTTGGCTTCTGCATACAATTCCATTTTAACTGGTCATTCCACATACACACAATGGTTGCACTCAAGGGTGCATTTATTATTCACAGGGAGTGTCCTTTGCACATTTCCGTGGGAATTCAATTCATCATTCTGTGTATTAATATATTTTATATTTTTATTTGTGTCTATATATATATGGGCGTATTGTCCTATGTACATTTTCATGGGAGCCCGCTCCACTTGCTCTTTTTATTAATTTTTGTCATTTATTTTTGTCATTCAATTTTTGCCATCTACTTATGGAGGTGTTTACCTGTTGTTCAGAGCTACACCTCTATAATTATACATCAGTTCCCCTTATCTTTGTATTGGGGGTCACTATTTACCTTTCGAGTCATTATTATTTATTGCTGGTGCATCACATGAGGTAGCCGTTTTTATTTAGATTTAAACGTTTTCATTTTTAGCCTTTTTTTTATATCTTTATTTATGCACTTTCCGAGTCTTCACACTCCTTTTAGCACACATGCACGACATCTGGCTCTCCTTGAAACTCTTTTTCATTGTCACCCTTCTTGAACATAGCGGCCTCCAGGTTACGCCATGTCCGCTGACATCACGATCGCATCAGCGGAGTTTCTCTCACTCTTTACTGCGCAGGCACAATCCAAGTGCCTCTGTGCCATCCCTTACACTTCAGGCTCCTCCCGGCAGCATCACCTCTCTGTGTCGTCACGCCCGCACACAGGAGACACTTCGTTCCCTTCCCCTTGTGCATGTATCGCGCACGCGCAGTATCGGGGGCATTCTTCCGATCTGCGCTCACATCACTGCACCTAGTTTCTCACTCTCTGCACATCACATGGCTTCTTGCCAGATTTGGTCCGACAAGACAAGATTCAGTCATTTTTATTGTTTTTTATCCTTTGGGTCAGATCGTTCCTACACTTCCGGTTCATCACATACCATGGAAGGGAGGCGTGGCACGCACGCCTGGAACGCACGCCGGACGGCCATTTTGGCCGATACCGGAAGTAAAGTTTTTTCATACGTGGAGCTGTTTCCCATGATTATGGACACATTTCCTATATATATTAGGGTGACTACAGTGGGGGGAACCCCCCAGACGACGTCTATGAGGACGAAACGCGTCGGGCAGGACCCCACTGTCGCCATTTTTTCTCACACCGCTGTTTTATATTTTGGATCTACATGTGAGTGTACATCTATTTATTTTAAATAAAATTTTTGTTTTCGGATTTACACTATGTGGCCCCTCCTTTCTTTCCTTATCTAACAACACCATTTCCTGGTCCGTGGAATGTTGCTTCGAGGGATTCACCTACGGAACACCCCACCCTCCTAGGATCTACAGGACCATCCATATCCGTGAGATTGCCCACACCCTTCAGGACCCGGGTGCTACTTGGAGGAATACAGTAATCCGCGAGATAACATCCTTCTTTGAGCCTAACACAGCCACTCACCACCCAAGCCTTATCTGACCCAATTCGGCGTATGCCCCTTTGGGTCCACCTCATCCGGTAAGCCTTTTCATCTCTCGGTGGGAGTGAGCCGGTCTGCATTTGGGATGCCAAAAAATTTTCCAAAAAATTTTTTTTCTGTTTAAAATATGTTTTTATAAGGACTACTCACCTTTATTGTTCAGTCACAATGTCTACATGAGGACTACCTATTTATAAGATTCATTTCTCAGATACAGCTGATCCCTTTCACTGCATACTGACTGGTCTATAGTTGCTTTATGTTTGATATTGTTTAGCGCTACACTTTTTCGTTGTTTTTCACATTTATACTTTGTTGGTCATGTTAGCTGCTTTTGTTTCCTTTTTTTGGGTAGCGCAGAATTATTTTGTATATATGACTCTGAACAGGTGATGCAGAGGTAGCAGTTAGAGTTTGAAGTTGACCCTCATTCTACACATTCTATAAAGCCACTTGGCCATTAACCTATCGCTCCCAGCTCCATTATGCAGATTGCAGATAGACACTGAAGTGCTTCCAATACCATTGTACCAGATTTTTTTTATTATACAGGTTTATTATATTGGATTTACCAGTTTTATAACCTGTTAATCTTAAAGAATAACTCTAGCCTCTTTATATACTTTATATAAGCCAGGAATCAGCTCCACTAGCTCAGGCAACTCCATTCCTTTTTACTGAGCCAACAGGCCTTGGTATAGTGTACATGTGTAGTTGTTTTTGCAAAGAACTTATAAAAAGAAGCCTTCTCCTTTCATTCTCTGGTAAATGTAGCATAAAGGCATCTCAAATAGTTTCCCCCATTAAAGAATTCTATGACTTGCCTTAGAACAGCTTCCCTTAAGAATGTATGGGAAGTCTACTGTGCAATGCTGGCCTTGCAAGGGAATTTTCTGAGAGGATTCTGTGTTGTACCCAGTTGCCCAAGAGCAAATATTTCCATAGATCTCAGACAGGTAAGTGGAAAATTTGGAGGACTTGCTGGTGAAGGGGGCTTTCAGTTAAATGGTAACTTTTTTAAAAGTACATTATATTTTAATCAACAAACATCTTCTAACTTGTAACTAGGGATGAGCTGAACGTACCTGGGTTCAATTACGATGAGGTCTGCTAAACTGTGCTGAAGTTCTGATCATTAATCCGAACCCCAAAAAAGTCAATGGGAGCTGAATCCTTAAAATCAGTTCTGGCAATTCTTTGTAAAAACTGTGAATTACCGGCAAATTTGTTTTGGCACTTTTGCTCTAATACATTCAACAGCAAGAATGCAAACAATTCATGCCAGAACCCTTAATCGTTTTGAAGGTCTGTTATGGGTTTTAAGGGGGATCCCTACGCAAAAAACAAAACAAAAATCACAGAGTGGGCTCCCTAAAATCTATAGCAGACCCTTCAGGTTTGGTATGGAGTTTAAGGGGGTACCCTATGCAAAAAACAAGAAAAATATGACATGGCATCGCCCCCATATCCTTACGAATATCTTATCTATGAAAGCAGTCCTATTAGCCAGGAAAGGGAACCAGGATGTGCCCTGCCCCCTCCTAAACAATACCAGGCCAAATGCCTCAACATGGGGAGGATACCTTGCCAGAGGGAAACCCACTGGTAAAGCACTTTGTCCCCATGTAAATGAGGACTGGGACCTCTTCCCTACAACCCTGCCATGGGGGTCCAGGTATTGCCCCGAGGGACATGTATCAATGAAAAAAAAATTTGTAAAAAAACATAGTTTTTAAATGAGCGGTGATTTACTGATGCTTAACCACTTACGGACCCCCCACCGTCATTTTACGTCGCTACATTGAAGGTGGAATATCGTTGTTATGGCAGAATCTAGCTGCCATAACCCCGGTGCCCTCTTCTTTATCGAGCGGTCCGCTTTCAGATAAAAGTGATCTCTGCGGCGAATCACTTTTATCGGTGGCGGGAGAGGGCCCACCGCGCTCCAGTCCCCTCCACCGCTTACCGGAGCCATCGGTAGCGGTTGATCGGGTTCCTCTCCCTGTTAGGCATGGCGACAAGTGAGGGGAAGATGGCCCCCACCCGTCTCCATATCATTGCTGGGCGGAAGTGACTTCAAAATGTCACTTCCACCCATAGCTCTTAAAGGGACATTTTTTTTTTCTAAAGACATTTAATTATTATTATTATTTTTTTTATTTTAGTGTAAATATGAAATCTGAAGTCTTTTTGGCCCCCAGAGCTCATATTTAAGAGGTCCTGTCATGCTTTTTTGCTATTACAAGGGATGTTTGCATTCCTTGTAATAGGAATAAAAGTAACACAATTTTTTTTCTAAAAGAACAGTGTTAAAATAAAAAATAAAAGGTAAAATAAATAAGAAAAAAAACAATTTTAAACGTGCCCCGTCACGCCGAGCTCGTGTGCAGAAGCGAATGCATACGTGAGTAGCGCCCGCATATGAAAATGGTGTGAGGTATCGCCATAATCATTAGAGCAAGAGCAATAATTCTAGCCTCAGACCTCTTCTGTAACTCAAAAGATGCAACCTGTAGAATTTTTTAAACGTCGCCTATGGAGATTTGTAAGGTTAAAAGTTTGTCGCCATCCCATGAGCTGGAGAAATTTTGAAGCGTTACATGTTGGGTATCAATTTGCTCGGCATAACATTATCTTTCACAATATAAAAAAAAATTGGGCTAACTTTACTGATGTCTTCATTTTTAATTCAAAAAAGTGTATTTTTCAAAAAAAAAGTGCGCTTGTAAGACCGCTGCGCCATTTTCTTCTCTAGGGTGTTAGAAAAAGATATATAATGTTTGGGGGTTCTAAGAAATTATCTTGAAAAAAAAAAAACCTGTTTTAAACTTGTAAACACCAAATCTCAGAAAGATTTAACCTTAAGTGGTTAAAGTGAAACCATCAAAATGAGAAATAACAATAAAAATCAAAAATTCCTTTATTATTTATTATTAGAAAATTAATTGATAAAAAAGCTGCAAATTCCTATATGTGACACAAACACAAAAATGAATAATATAAAACAATTGAATCGCGCTATTGAGAAACAGAAGTGCATACAAGTGACAATCAGATCACCTTTAGGATGAAATCCAAATAAATATGTGAACATGGAAATCATATATCATATGAATTGGCACTATATAAATGAATGGTAAATCAATAAATCAATCATAAAAAGTACAAAGTAAAAGTGCAACAGTGAAAAAATAATTAGTGTGAGTCCATATGTGAAAAATAGAACACCCGGGTGTTGAATTAAATGGGAGTGAAGGTCCTACTGGAAGAGGACAAGGTGCTTGAGTCCACCACCACATACAGAGTGACTGGCCGCTTACCAGAAACCCATGACCCCCCCGTTACAGAGGGTCTGAGTGAGCTGTTAGATCTGATTGCTCCGGACCACCGAAAAACCGAGGTTGACACTGGGATGTATATTTTACTTTGTCTTAAATAAAGCCTTAAGATTTTACACTATTGGAGCCCCCCTTTTTTTTTCCATGTATAGAGCCTGCTGCAGCAATAATAGCCTTCATAAAGCCAAAAAAATTACATTTTTCATTCAAGCTACATTTATTTTATAAACAATGGCTTGGGGAGCCAGTCTGTATGAGTCCATAATGTAGTGCACGGGGAACAAGATTAGAGATTTATTTTTTTGGATAAATTCTGGTGTCTCTTTTTCAGACTTTGGACAGAAGTAACAGGTGTGGAAAAATTGGGCTTTGGGGATCAGTGGCGCTTTCACACCGTATCCCTATACAGGTACTTTTGATGAAAGCAAGAATTGGCCTTGCTGTCAAAAATTGCAATGATATGCACCAGTCAAATTAGTTTTTGGGTGTCGGTGGTGCCTTCACACCATATCCCTATGCAGGTACTCTTGATGAAAGCAAGAATTGGCCTTGCTGTCAAAAATTGCAATGATATGCACCTGTCAAACAGGTGCGGAAAAATTGGTCCTACACCAAAAGATTTCTTCCAGATGAAATCAACACCCACAAAGCTAGGCAGCCTAGACAGTCTTTCAGAGATTCAAGATCCAGGAAGCACTTAATCTGTGACATCGGCATCAGGGGCTTAATAGCTGCTGCCAATCCAGGACTGATTCATTTTGATAAATGTCAGGTGGTCCACGGAGTCTGTGGACAGTCGCGCTCTCTTATCTGTCACAAAACCTCCAGCTGCACTGAATGCCTGTTTGGTAAGCATGCTGGATTCATGGCAGCCCAGCAGCTCTATTGCATACTGGGCAAGTTCTGGCCAGCTGTCTATTCTTATGACCCAGTGACCCATTGAATTGTCCACTGGATTGCTCTCCTTATCTGTTTTTGCCCCTAGATAATCTCCCACCATATGATGAAGACGCTGCCAATGGGATGTGGAAGCTGACAGTCCTGGGCACCAAGGATTAAAAATTTTTTGAAAGGCATCACTGAGGTGGCCCCCTTCCCCACCGCTCGTTCAATATCATTCCAGGCTTTTATGACAAACTTGCACAAAACATCCAACTGTGGAGCACGCATGTTTCCTCCTTTTGTGAATGACTTTTCACCGCTAACCATCCATTCATTCCACAGTTCTCCAATGCGATTTTTAAATGGCTTGTTTAGGCACACATCCAGTGGCTGTACCAACGATGTCAATCCTGCAGGGATAACTGCCGCATCTGTGTTTAGTCTTGCAAGCCTTTGCTTAGTGCTGGGAATTAAATGAGCCCTAAACATATCCCACACCAGTAGACTACGTTTTTGAATAAGTCCACCTGGTCGCCTGCTCCATACATTATCAAGCCATAGCTTTACCCCTTTTTCATCCATCCAGCCCTTTTCATTTACATATACAAAACAACCAACAGGGAACTTGAGTTTCGGCATTGTTTTTCTTTTAAAAATAATCATTTGTCTCAGTTTGGCGCCATTAGCTGTGCATCCTATTACCACTGTAAAACTGGAATTCTCATGTCCTGTTGTTTTAATTAAAATTGTTTTTTCACCTTTTTGATGGACAGTTTAATTTCCAACCATATCAAAATTCATTGGAGTTTCATCCATATTTCCAAAACTACTTAACGCATAGCTAGCCATGTTTAGTGCGCAGTTGTATTACGTATTAGTGGAAACTATTTACTTTGCTATCAAGATCTGCAGGTAATTTTTGGGCAAGTTTTGTCTTTTGCCTCAGTACCATATTATGCCTTCCCATGAATCTAGTACACCAGGATACAGTGGCTTAAATCTGTTGCTGTGATCTGGGTTAGATTTGGCCCACTGAAAAGCAAACAAACGTATTTTATTTCGTGTCACTACATAACCGTTTTGGCGATGCTCATTTACCATGTCTGCTACATGTTTTTCGAGTTCTGGCCAATGTGGGGTGCCTCTTCTTAATGCACACTTACCCCTTATCATACTCTTTAGTGCTTTTTCATTTGCTTTCCAGTCCCGAATCATCTTTTTTGTTACTCCATATTGTCTTGCAGAAGCGCAGTTATTATGTTCTATGGCAAAGTTTACAACTTTAAGTTTGAAACTGGCTTCATGTTTCTTTCTTCTTGCTGGTGGAGCCATGATGGGGTTTTGACTGTTGGACATTTGTATACTGTACTGTATGTACTGGTGCTATACTGTATAACTGTATGAACAGGTACAGATACTGGTGCTGTACTGTATGTGGTACCCAGTATACAACAACCAGGCAATCACGGCAAGCAATGTACTTTACCGGCGATTGGCTGGTTGTTGTATACAAAGCCTGCTTGGATTGGTCGCTGTGCCCAGAAAAACACATCTCTTTCACCCGTCTGGCCCGCCATTGTATCCTATTACCTCCTTCTCTGCCTCTCAGATCTCGCACATGCATGCCTGCGCCGCTTCACTGCAGTTCTCAGGAGCGAGATCTGAGAGGCAGAGAAGGAGGTACGGTAATAGGATACAAGGGCTGGCCAGACGGGTGAAAGAGGCGTGTTTTTCTGGGCACAGCGCCGCTCTATCTCTCGCATTAAGTCACTTCTTTCCACAAATCCTGGTGAGTGGATTTTCTTCTACCGTACTTGTACAGTGCCGCCCTTGCTGCTTGCTGTGGCAGCGGCCGTTTTTGAGCTCCCCCACCGTATGCGGGGACTGCAGATTCTCCAGTCCGGCTCGGAAGTTTCAGCACCCGCCCTGTAAGACGACACCCAGCGTATAAGACGACCCCCGACTTTTGAGAAGATTTTCCTGGGTTAAAAAGTCGTCTTATATGCCGGAATATACGGTACTCCTGATCCAAGACCAACAACTATTAAGACTATGGCCACCATGTTTATGAAGGGGTCAGTACATGTAATTTGATATAAGTGTGGAAGGTCACAAAAGGTTGTGAATGGAAGATATTTTGCAGAAGGACAACCTGAGCAAAAATAAAGTATGAACCAAAGAGACAGAACATCCTACAACCCAGACCAGAGAGGTCATATGAACACGGACTCTCCAAGACATAATTAGTTTGTAATGTAGAGGGTGGCAGATGGCAATGTAGCGGTCGTAGGACATAACTGAGAGCAAGAAAAGTTCTGACCAACCAAAGGAGATGTAGAAAAAGTCTCCTTCTTCCCCCTTCATACCCTGCCCCCTTCTTTTTGTCCCTTATTCCAACCTCCCTTATCTGCTGGTTTATCAGAAATGAACCATCCAGATTAGCTTACTTGCTATATGGGGTGCATCACAAATGCTGTTTTTGTATACTTATTGCCATACCTTTAATATTGTTTGGTTGTTTATGTTACTTATGCCACATGTAATAATAAATAAATCCTTATGTATAAATAAAATAAAAACACAACACAAAAAAAGGAAAAGGTGCTAAACTTTGATGGATTTTGGGATGCACTCCTGAGAAAACATAAGCTTTCCACAAAGCTTTTCTAATTTAATGGTCTTCTTTGGCATTTAAAAAGTCCTATTGATTAAGTAAAAATGGTTTTCTTTTTTTTTTTCTTTCTACTGTAAGAGATGCTGTAAAGAATGATCACCCATCCACCCACTGAGTACAATATATTGCTTATCAACCATAAAGATCCAACGAATACCAAAACCTACATCGGGGTTCCTGTACTTGGGAGAAAAGGAGAAAATAATTTGGTGCAAATATTTAAATCAAACTAAAACTGCATTTTCTTCAGATTTTTCTCTATTTGTCAGCTTTTAAAGAATCTGATCTGAGTATTTATAAATAATTTGTTCTAATGAATAGCCTTGTAGATGCATAAAAATGGTAGACATTTTAGTTACAGAGTTATTTTGAGGATAATCAAAGTGTATTGAAACGGCTACATTTGGTCTGTGGGGTTACAATGACCCCTGGTCATGCAATTGTAAGTACAAGAATGAGCACCGGACATGTTTACATTTTATAAAGGACAATACTAACATTTTTAAACAACTGAAAATGTCCCAGAAATACAAAAAGTGCCAACGTTTACAATGAATTAAGAAAAATGTGAAAAAAGTGTATCGTCACACGGAGTGGTGCCGTGGATACACATAAAATAATACTGTGCCACGTCCTAGCAATTACATATACCAAAAAAGAAGAAGAGAAGGGACTTTTGGACTTTTTAGGCACAACAAAATTGTAGATAAAAATTCTTATTTTATTAATATCGAAAGACACGTAACAAAAAAGACGAAAATATTATTAAAAACACAACATATGCCTATGTTTAGATAATTGCTATACAACACCATCTACAGTATATGGTTCTTCGGACATCTGAAGAGTGGCTTCAAATATGGATCAGTCCGAAGAGGTGGCTAGATAGCAATTCCATAATCAGTTCATATGTTGAAATTGTTCGATGCTCGACATGTTTCGCGTATGGACTACGCTTCCTCAAGAGAGATAACAATATATGTTGTAACTATCAAAGTATATAACATTACAGTTAATGGTTAGTATATACATACATATAAAGAACAGGCGTCTACAATGGCGCCACATATATTGTACAGAAAAAACAGTTGTGTGCTTGCTCAAACAGGGCGGCAGTGGGCGTCAGTACCCAAGCGGTGCTGGAGGACTGCTATGGGGGCGTGCACAACATAGTTTCAAATAGTATTTAAGTAACAATAAGACGGATTTTTGACCCAAATCGGATTTTAGTAGCCTTAACGTGTGAAAAAAAAGGGGGGGGAAGGGGGGGAGAGAGGGGGAGGGGGGGGAAAGGAGGAAAAGAGGAGGGGGGGGAGATAAGAAAAGAAAAGGAAAGGAAAGGAAAGGAAAGGAAAGGGGGAAGGGGAAAGAGGAGGAAAAAACAGGGGAAGGTGAGGGGGGGGGGAGGGGGGAAGGAGGGGAGAAGGGGAAGGGGAAAAGGGAAGGGGGGGAAGGTGGGGGGGAAGGAGAAGGAGGGGAGAAGGAGAAGGGGAAGAGGGAGGAGGGGGGGGGAGGAGAAGGAGGGGGAGAAGGGGAAGGGGAAAAGGGAGGGGTGAGGGGGGGGAAAGGAAAAGGAGGGGAGAAGGGGAAGGGGAAGAGGGAGGGGGGGGGAAGGGGGGGAAAGGGGGGGGAGGAAAGGGGGAGAGGAGGAAGTAAAAGAAACAAGGAAAACACCCAGATAAGAAGGAAACGGTGGAAGCATAATACAGGGAAGGATACTCACATTTAGAACAATTATAAAACCATGGAAAAAGGTAATAGTCCGCCAGTGAGGAGGAACCAGATGGCTGGCAATATAATAAATATGCGCATCAGGGTAGGTATATTCTTGGTATTAACTATTTTCTTATATATATATGGACCTGTTCCTAAAAAAAGAAATGATAAAATTTAAAGGGAAGAGGGAAAAGGGAAAGTTTTTTTAACATAAAACATATGGGTTTTAGGTAGTCCTATTCCTTGCTATAGTCTGGGACACTCACCACTATTTATCTTACAGGTAGGGATTTATAGTCTATGTGCCTCTGAGTTCCACCATGGGATGCAGGCAGACATAGACCGTAGCACAAGTGTTGTGTTATCCAAGATGGACTTCAGACGATTTATCCTGAATAGGGATGAGCCGAACACCCCCCGGTTCGGTTCGCACCAGAACCCGCGAACGGACCGAAAGTTCGCACGAACGTTAGAACCCCATTGACGTCTATGGGACTCGAACGTTCGAAATCAAAAGTGCTCATTTTAAAGGCTAATTTGCATGGTATTGTCCTAAAAAGGGTTTGGGGACCCGGGTCCTACCCCAGGGGACATGTATCAATGCAAAAAAAACTTTTAAAAACGGACGTTTTTTCGGGAGCAGTGATTTTAATGATGCTTAAAGTAAAAAAAAAAAAGTGAAATATTCCTTTAAATATCGTACCTGGGGGGTGTCTATAGTATGCCTGTAAAGTGACGCGTGTTTCCCATGTTTAGAACAGTCCCTGCACCAAATGTCATTTTTAAAGGAAAAAATCTCATTTAAAACTGCTTGCGGGTTTAATGTCATGTCGGGTCATGGCAATATGGATGAAAATCAGTGAGACAAACGGCATGGGTACCCCCCAGTCCATTACCAGTCCCTTTGGGTCTTGTATGGATATTAAGGGGAACCCCGCACCCAAATTAAAATAAGGAAAGGTGTGGGGCCACCAGGCCCTATATACTCTGAACAGCAGTATACAGGCGGTGCAAACAAGACAGGGACTGTAGGTTTGTTGTTAAGTAGAATCTGTTTGTAATTTTGAACATTTTTAACGTGTTTAGCTCCAGCCAAAAAATCTTTTCTAAGCTTTTTGGAAAACATAGGGAAGGGTTATCACCCCTGTGACATTTGTTTTGCTGTCTTTCCTCCTCTTCAGAAGATTTCACCTCACTTTTTTGTCCCAATGAAAAATGTTTTTTGAAAATTTGGGTTTTTTTGTGGAACAAGGATTGGAAAGCATCAGTGGAAAGGAGAACTTGTTTTCCCATATTAACTCTTACAGGAGAGAATTTCCCTTCCTAGGGGTAGATTTCATCTCACTTCCTGTTGTCTCCTTCCGTTTGCAAGTAGGAGTCGTTTGTAAGTTAGATGTTTGAAAGTAGGGTCCTGCCCTATATACTCAGCAGAAATTTGGGCCTTAGGTGTTGCTGTGGCCACAACACTGTAAGCCCTCACAGGGCCCTGCTGTGAAATATTAGATCAAGAATTGTAATTACATGCCCCTGTTGAACAGGAGCTGAAAAATTAGGCCTTAGGCACTGGTGCTGGTGCCACAACACTGCAACCCCTCACAGACACTCTAGTTGGAACGCAGGAACGAGCCCTGCTGCAAATTATTGCTTCAAAAATTGTAATTACACGCCCCTGTTAGACAGGGGCAGAAAAATTGGGCCTTAGGCACTGGTGCTGGTGCCACAACACTGCAACCCCTCACAGACACTCTAGTTGGAACGCAGGAACGAGCCCTGCTGCAAAGTATTGCATCAAAAATTGTAATTACACGCCCCTGTTAGACAGGGGCAGAAAAATTGGGCCTTAGGCACTGGTGCTGGTGCCACAACACTGCAACCCCTCACAGACACTCTAGTTGGAACGCAGGAACGAGCCCTGCTGCAAAGTATTGCATCAAAAATTGTAATTACACGCCCCTGTTAGACAGGGGCAGAAAAATTGGGCCCTAGGCACTGGTGCTGGTGCCACAACACTGCAACCCCTCACAGACACTCTAGTTGGAATGCAGGAACGAGCCCTGCTGCAAAGTATTACATCAAAAATTGTAATTACACGCCCCTGTTAAACAGGGGCTGAAAAATTGTGCCTTAGGCACTGGTGGTGGCGCCCAGAACCAAAAATGTTCTTACAAGCTATCAGCGTGATGATTGAGGAGGAAGAGGATAATTACTCAGGGATAGTCACTCAGCATCAGCATAGGCAGTCTTTGAAGGGATCTGAGATTTCAAAAAAAATTATTCGGTTACATCAGCATCAGGTGCTTGGTAGCTGGTGGTGATCCAAGACTCATTCATTTTTATGAAGGTCAGCCGATCGACCGAGTCGGTGGACAGACGCACCCTGTGATCGGTTACCACGCCTCCAGCAGCACTGAATGTGCGTTCCGAAAGAACGCTGGATGCAGGACAGGCCAGTAGCTCAATTGCATACTGTGCAAGCTCTGGCCAGTGATCCATCCTCAAGACCCAGTAACCCAGAGGATTTTCGGTGGGAAAGGTGTCCAAGTCTGATCTTGCCCCTAGGTATTCCTGCACCATGTAAAACAGACGCTGGCGATGGTTGCTGGAACCGATCATACCTTGGGGCTGCGGACCAAAAAATTGTCTGAACGCATCGGTCAGACGGCCACCTTCTCCACCGCTCCTTCTTTGACTGACCGAAGCCTCAGCAACACGTTGTCCAGAAACAGGAGTTTGTAACCTCCCAGTCTCTGGGAACGCGTTGCACAGACCTTTCTGCAAGGCCTCCCGAAGATGTTTCATCCTCTGCTCCCTCTGCGATGGCAAGATAAGGTCCGCAACCTTACCCTTGTAACGTGGATCAAGGAGGGTTGCCAGCCAGTATTGGTCCTTCTCCTTGATACCACGAATACGAGGATCCTTACGCAGGCTTTGCAGGATCAGGGAGGCCATGCAGCGTAGGTTTGCTGAGGCATTCGGTCCGGAGTCCTCTGGGTCACTAAGAACGACATGGTCCGCAGCCACCTCCTCCCAGCCACGTACAAGTCCATGTGTTTCTTGGGACTGATCCCTTAAAGACTGCTGCTGATGCTGAGTGCCAGGCTCCACCTCCATACTGACACAATCTTCCTCCTCCTCCTCTTCCTCCTCGTCCTCTTCCTGTGTGATCGGCGGGCACGCAGGAACACTGTCTGGATAAAGGGGGCCTTGAGAGCTAAGGAAGTCCTCCTCTTCCTGCCTCTGTTCTGCCTCAAGTGCCCTGTCCATTATTCCACGCAGCGTGTGCTCCAACAGGTGGACAAGGGGGACAGTGTCACTGATGCATGCACTGTCACTGCTCACCATCCTCGTGGCCTCCTCGAATGGTGACAGGACAGTGCATGCATCCCTGATCATGGCCCACTGGCGTGGGGAAAAAAAACCAAGCTCCCCTGACCCTGTCCTGGTGCCATAGTCGCACAGGTACTCATTGATGGCCCTCTGCTGCGTGTGCAGCCGCTGCAGCATGGCCAACGTTGAGTTCCACCTGGTGGGCATGTCACAGATTAGGCGGTTCTTGGGCAGGTTAAACTCCTTTTGGAGGTCCGTCAGCCGAGCACTGGCATTATATGACCGGCGGAAATGCACACAGACTTTCCTGGCCTGCCTCAGGACATCCTGTAAGCCCGGGTACCTGCCCAAGAACCGCTGCACCACCAAGTTAAGGACGTGAGCCAAACAGGGCACATGGGTCATTTGTCCCTGTCGGAGGGCAGAGAGGAGGTTGGTGCCATTGTCGCAAACCACCATTCCTGCCTTAAGTTGGCGTGGCGTCAACCACCTCTGAACCTGCCCCTGCAGAGCTGACAGAACCTCTGCCCCAGTGTGGCTCCTGTCCCCCAAGCACACCAGCTCAAGCACCGCATGGCATCTTTTGGCCTGCGTACTTGCGTAGCCCCTTGAACGCCTACGGAGCACCGCTGGTTCCGAGGAAGAGGCCATGGAGGAAGAAGAAGAGGAGGGGGTGGAGGAGAGAGGTGTGTCACAATCAGCATTTTGGAGGCGTGGTGGCGGAACAACCTCCAACACTACTGCACCTTGTCCTGCATCCTTCCCAGCTGCCAGCAGAGTCACCCAATGCGCCGTGAAACTTAGGTAACGTCCCTGTCCATGCCTGCTGGACCATGAGTCAGCGGTAATATGCACCTTACCGCTGACCGCCCTGTCCAGCGAGGCATGGACATTGCCTTCCACATGCCGGTAGAGAGCCGGAATCGCCTTCCGTGAGAAAAAGTGGCGTTTGGGTACCTGCCACTGAGGAACCGCACATTCCACAAACTCACGGAAGGGGGCAGAGTCTACCAACTGAAAAGGCAGCAGTTGAAGTGCTAGCAATTTTGCCAAGCTAGCATTCAACCGCTGGGCATGTGGATGGCTGGGAGCAAACTTCTTTCGGCGGTGCAGCAGCTGGGGCAGGGAAATTTGCCTGGTACAATCTGACGTCGGTGTACCAAAAGCAGATTGCCCACAAGTACTTGGCTGTGACACACCTAATTCTACACCTTCATTCCTCTCACTGCAGGTCTCAGAGAGGACTGAAGGTCTAGTGGGGTTGGAAATCTCAGCTGATGAGGAGCAAGGAGAGATCCTCTTTGTTCTTTGGTGTGGGTCTTTTAGATACGCTTGCCAACGAACTGCATGGCAGGTCAACATATGTCTGGTCAAGCATGTGGTACCCAAGCGGGAGATATTTTGGCCACGCGAGATACGCTTGAGACATATGTTGCAAATAGCAGCGGTGCGATCTGATGCACTCGTCTCAAAAAAGGCCCACACCAAAGAACTTTTTGAATAACGCGCAGAGACTGCAGCGCCCTGCACATGTGGAGCTTTGGGGTGTGATGCAGTCAATGTGCTGCCCTTAGGCTGGCCCCTGGAGGGCATCCTGCCTCGTTGGTGATGTGCTGCCGCCTCCTCCTCCTCCTCCTCCTCCTCCTCCTCCTCCTCCTCCTCCTCTCTCCTATCAGGCACCCACGTTGAGTCAGTGACCTCATCATCCCCTCCCTCCTCATCACTGGAGCAAACCTGGCAGTATGCTGCAGCAGGGGGAGCATGACTGCCAGATTGCTGTCCTTCTTGGGCACCCCCTCTGTCCGCGCTCATGTTACTGCCTTCATCGAGCTCAGTATCGTCATCAGAGCCTTCCAAACGCTGGGCATCCTCCTGGAGCATGTACCCAACACTGTGGTCAAACAGTTCGAGGGAATCCTCATGAGGACATGGTGGAGCTAGGGAAGGAGTCACTGATGACATTGAGCTGAGGGAAGAGGCCGCTGCTTTGCCAGACAAAGCACCCTGGGCATGGGTGAGAGAGGATGAGGAGGATGAGGACGGCTTGGTCATCCACTCGACCAAGTCTTCCGCATGTTGCGGCTCAACATGGCCAGCTGCCGAAAAAAAGGCCAAGCGTGTCCCATGGCCACGTGCTGATGAGGATGCACCGTCTCCACGACCAGCACTAGACACAGAGCCTGCTTGCCCTCTCTTATTGGCTTGTGACTGTCTGCCTCTCCTTCTTGGCCTTCCAGACATACTAATGGCCTGTAGCTGCACTAAGCTGGGATAGAACACCTGTAATTTTCTTCAAGTAGCTTTATATACTGTAACCAGACAAGCCTGCCTGTCAGTAGGAAGATAACAGGAACGGATCTAGCTGAACACTGTGAGCAGGACGCACTGTACTAAATGTAAATAGTCTAGCTGCCTGACCGTGGTACTAATAGGATCAAATAGAACACCTGTAATTTTCTTCAGGTAGCTTTATATACTGTAACCAGACAAGCCTGCCTGTCAGTAGGAAGATAACAGGAACGGATCTAGCTGTACACTGTGAGCAGGACGCACTGTACTAAATGTAAATAGTCTAGCTGCCTGACCGTGGTACTAATAGGATCAAATAGAACACCTGTAATTTTCTTCAGGTAGCTTTATATACTGTAACCAGACAAGCCTGCCTGTCAGTAGGAAGATAACAGGAACGGATCTAGCTGAACACTGTGAGCAGGACACACTGTACTAAATGTAAATAGTCTAGCTGCCTGACCGTGGTACTAATAGGATCAAATAGAACACCTGTAATTTTCTTCAGGTAGCTTTATATACTGTAACCAGACAAGCCTGCCGGTCAGTAGGAATTTAACAGGAACGGATCTAGCTGAACACTGTGAGCAGGACGCACTGCACTAAATGTAAATAGCAGGAACGGATCTAGCTGAACACTGTGAGCAGGACGCACTGCACTAAATGTAAATAGTCTAGAAGATAACAGGAACGGATCTAGCTGAACACTGTGAGCAGGACGCACTGCATTAAATGTAAATAGTCTAGATAGAAGATAACAGGAACGGATCTAGCTAAACTGAATACAGTGTATATATATATATGCAACACCTGGGATGCATATATATACACAATACACTGTAAGTGCAGCTAACTGACTGACTGTTCTGCCTAATCTATCTAACTCAAATCAAATGACACTGTCTCTCTCTCTCTCTATCTCTCAGCACACCGGAACACACACTACACAGGGCCGCCGTGCAGGCGGCCTTATATAGTGTGGGGTGTGTACTAAATGCCCTGAGCCGTAATTGGCCAAAGCCACCCTGGCTTTGGCCAATTACAGCTCTCTCTACTGACAGCGCTGTGATTGGCCAAGCATGCGGGTCATAGTGCATGCTTGGCCAATCATCAGCCAGCAATGCACTGCGATGCCGCAGTGAATTATGGGCCGTGACGCGCCACACGAATTTAGCGCGAACGGCCCATAACGTTCGCAATTCGGCGAACGATCGAACAGCCGATGTTCGAGTCGAACATGGGTTCGACTCGAACACGAAGCTCATCCCTAATCCTGAAGTATAAGTAAAGTCAACAAAGAAAGAGAGAAAGGGGGGGGGGGAGGAAAGTAAAACTGTTGTTAGAACTAGGAAACAGACATCCAGCAGTACACAACATGTTAGTAGTTGATACTGTAATGGAAAGTACCTGGATATAGTAGAAAGGAAGCCTGTGGCATATGATGTCCTCCTGGGGCTGGAGCGGAACGCACACTGTATTAGGACGCTGTCCTATTTGTGTGCCCGTCCCGTCCGTCGTCGTCCAATTGGCAACGCCGACGTGACGTCATCCGGACCGGCCGAATACTCACCGTGCGCATGCGCCCCGACCAGCCGGAAGAGCCGTCAATCCAGACGGTGCCTCCAGTAGGAAGGCGGCGCACGCCCACCGCGAGCTACATCAGCTGGCTGAAGTAGCCAGCTGATGCGCGCGTCACATCAGGAGAACCCGATGCGGCGCTGGGCGGCCGCATAGCAGTCAAGAGTGCACCACCAGGTGGCGCTGTCACAAACCGCACCTCCAGAGCTCAGCACACAAAGGGAATCATTTACATTAAAGAGGGTTTTTGTTTAAAAAACACACATTTTATACAATAAGGCAATACAGATATTTCTATTATTGCATGTAAATACCTCCATATCTATGTTGTTAGTATGTTTACTGTGTACAGAAGCATAAATGGACCTCAACTCCAGTCTGTGTATCTAAATGGACCTCTATATGAATACATAAATGGAAAAAAGGGGTTTGTGTGTGTCTTTGCCTTGGCCCATTGTTCCTAAAACACGTAGACCCACCTAGATTATCCTCAGAGCCTATACCTCTAGCCTATAGCCCAGTAGTTGTCACAGAAAAGGTTTATAGGACTGCGACTCATTGATGCCAGGGGCCCGAGTCGCATTCAACCGTTCTATCCAAAAAGTTTCCTGTCTTAAAATTTGTTTGTCCCAGTCGCCACCTCGGGGGCTCCTTGGAATAACCGCAAGGGCAAAAAAGGAGACCACCGAGGTGTCGAATCTGTGGTAAAGGTCCAAGTGTCTACTCACAGATGTGATCATTTTTCCTCCTCCAGAGTAATATACATGGTCCTTAATACGTGAACGGAAATGTCGGATGGTTTTTCCGATGTAGAAGGCTTGACACTCACATGTCATAAGGTAAACTAGGCCCTGAGTTTCACAGTCAGCATGAAAATGGGGAGTGAATATCTCACCATTGGGAAGTTTGAAGCGGGTCCCTGTATGGATCCAGGGGCAAAACGAACATCTTCCACATCTAGTCATTCCTTTCAGGTGGAACTGTGTTCTGGAGTCATTACAAAAATGACTAGATGTAAGTCTATCCCTAAGGGATCTGCTTCTCCGAAAGGTGATGGTAGGGGTAGGGGTTATATATTTGGCCAGGATCGGGTCTTCGCGTAGTAACGACCAGTGTGCAGTTAGAATATCACGTAATTCTAAATGATGTTGGGAGTATTTCGTGATGTATCTAACCGTCGTGTTTGATTTAGGAGCTTTATTTTGGTATAACAGTGTATTCCGTGACTGACGTAATGCTTTATTGTATGCGCGGCGAAGAAGTGATTTACTGTATCCTCTTGCCTTCAAACGTTCGCGAAGTGCTTTAGCTTGTAGTTTGAAGTCCTCCGTAAAGGTGCAATTTCTACGGAGTCTAAGGTACTGAGCGTATGGTATACTACGTATGAGGGTGTATGGGTGGGCACTTTCCGCATGTAGCAGAGTGTTGCCTGCTGTCTCTTTGCGGAACAGAGAGGTGGCCAGTTTGCCATCTCTATCTTTGCAGATTGTAAGGTCAAGGAAAGTGATGGTTGAATAATCGCTGCATACTGTAAATTTCAAATTAAATGAATTGCAGTTGAGTCTATTGACAAAAGTATTTAAATTTTCCATAGACCCTGACCATACGATGAAGATGTCATCGATAAAGCGCATCCAACACATCACCTGGCTGGTCAAATGTGATATACTGTCATCCGAAAAAACTGAACGCTCCCACCCCCCCAGGTACAGGTTGGCGTAGGTGGGTGCACAACAAGTGCCCATAGCCACGCCCTGTACCTGGAGGAAGTGGGACCCATCAAACGTAAAACAATTATGTGTAAGAATAAAGTATAACAGTTTTAGAATGAATTCACAATACTCCCAACGATGGTACGTTTGTTCACGAAGGAAGGTACGTGCTATCCCGACGCCCTGCTCGTGAGGGATGCTCGAGTATAAAGCCTCGACATCCAGAGTCACGAGCAGGGCATCAGGAGGCACGACCATCCCCTCGATCTGTTTTAATAGGTCCATTGTGTCTCTAATATATGAAGGTAAAGACAGTACATGTGGTAAAAGTATTGAGTCCACTAATCGACTGGCATTTTCTGTTAGAGACCCTATACCTAACACTATCGGTCTTCCCGGGGGTGTGGTCTGATTTTTATGCACTTTGGGAAGTGCATAGAATGTGGCCATCCTGGGATGGCGCACATTCAAAAAATTGTAGAGGTCCTGATCAATAAGGCCCTCCTGATGGGCAGAACCAATGACGCTCAAGAATTCTGCTTTGTATTGGTCGATTTCCATCGAATCAATGCGTTTGTACCATGTCTTGTTACATAAGATATTCATGACCATCTGTTTGTAATCAGCTTTGGTCATGAGAACAATATTTCCGCCTTTGTCGGCGGGTTTTATCACCAAATCAGGGTGATTTTGTAGTTGCGTAATTGCTAATGTTTGGGCTTGAGTTAGGTTCTTATGTTTAGGTGTTACATTCATATTCTTGATGTCATTGATCGTGCCCATCAGGAAGGCCCAGATACTGGGGTTGATCTTCAGGTCAGGGAAACGTTGAGATTTAGTTTTAAACAGGTTGATTGGGGGAGCCTCTGTAGGAGTAGAGTTAGAGGCCGCAGGAGTCTCTCCATGGCTCGTTTGGTCATTTTCATCAAGTAGTAGCATTAAATCTCGGAGGGCTCGAAAGTCCTCCATAGTAAAATGTTTGACTTGTTCGGAGATCTGTTTGTCCTGTATGGATCGCGCCCGATCCCTATCGAACAAAAATTTGTATGTGAGATTCCGAGAGAATAAGTATAGGTCCTTAATGGTTTCATACTTATCTATTACAGCAGATGGACAGAAACTCAGACCGAGCTGAAGGACCTCTACTTGCTGAGTATTAAGGGAGTAGGGGGTTAGATTGCAAATATCCAGATTCGCATTCACGTGAGTGGTAGTTTGTGCTCTGACACTTGAAAATTTTGTGACGGATTCCTGATCTGTGAGACGTGTGAATCTAGTGTACTCTGCCTAAGGTGTGTGCCTTGTGTGTTGTTACCAGGAGTGTTTGGGAGTGTAAGCAATGTACTCTCAGCGGTAGTGGTCCCCTGTATCAGGGGTCTGCCCGTATCACTGATTGTAGAAGATGGAGTCGCGGTCATCGACAGAACATGTGATTGTGATTGTGAATTGAGAAGCTGGATCGCCTGTAAGGCCGTAGCTCCCAGGTATTTACCGGGTGGGTGTCCATTCGTGTCAGTATTAAAGGAGGTGTCTAGTGAAGATTTGTTGTGAAAGGAAGAGTTATCAGGAGGAGGAAGTTTTTTGAAATACGGAGTAAAAGACCCACCACCAAGATCCCGCTTACGTGCTCCTAGATGTGAGTGATGAGTCGTGGGGTTGGTTTTCCTGGAAGGAGGCTGTGAAGAAAACAGAGAAGAATCAGATTCAGTATCATCGTCTGTTGTGTATGGTATATTTCCTTGATGTTTCACAGTGCGATTTCTGGTTCTAGACCCTCTGTTTTGAGCAGGTAGCTGCCAATGATACGCAAAACCATCCATGAAAGCCAATCTATCTTTAGAAAGTTTATTTTGTTTTTTATATATAATATCTTTAGTGATTTTAGTGACAAAATCTTTAATATCCTGCCATCGTTTGGTGTATAAGGCATGGGTTTTTATGCTTTCGTTGGAAGATTGTAATGTTACAATCTCTTGGTCAAGTGTGACCAATTCAGATTGGTATTGGGAGATAAGTAATTTCATCAAGTTAATACTGCAGGTTGTAAGTGCACCTTCCCACGCTACCTTAAACTCAGGAGTTGTAGTCTGAAATGAGGGATATACTTGTACCCTTAGTCCCAGCGGACTGATGTTTTCCCTGACATACTTGTTAAGGAATTCTATATGCCAATAGAGGTTGGCCTTCTTTTTCAAAAGGCGTTTCATTTTAGCCATAAATTGATTGATCCCAATTTCTTGTTCCGTATCGACATTGCAATTGGTCTGGATTTCAGACATATATCCCGTCCATGCTGTACCTACAAAGTCCATGGGTCAGTTCCCTTTAAATGTTAAGCCCGATCAACTGAGAAAGAAAAAACAACAAATATAGATTTATAGAGGTAAATAGAAAAATATTTACTAGTACAGATAAAGGGGTCTATGATATAAACCACTAATTGGTTCCCAAAATATGGTCACCAAGGGCTCGGGTGTTCCCACCCAATTCAATCAATTAAGAAAAATGTGAAAAAAGTGTATCGTCACACGGAGTGGTGCCGTGGATACACATAAAATAATACTGTGCCACGTCCTAGCAATTACATATACCAAAAAAGAAGAAGAGAAGGGACTTTTGGACTTTTTAGGCACAACAAAATTGTAGATAAAAATTCTTATTTTATTAATATCGAAAGACACGTAACAAAAAAGACGAAAATATTATTAAAAACACAACATATGCCTATGTTTAGATAATTGCTATACAACACCATCTACAGTATATGGTTCTTCGGACATCTGAAGAGTGGCTTCAAATATGGATCAGTCCGAAGAGGTGGCTAGATAGCAATTCCATAATCAGTTCATATGTTGAAATTGTTCGATGCTCGACATGTTTCGCGTATGGACTGCGCTTCCTCAAGAGCGATAACAATATATGTTGTAACTATCAAAGTATATAACATTACAGTTAATGGTTAGTATATACATACATATAAAGAACAGGCGTCTACAATGGCGCCACATATATTGTACAGAAAAAACAGTTGTGTGCTTGCTCAAACAGGGTGGCAGTGGGCGTCAGTACCCAAGCGGTGCTGGAGGACTGCTATGGGGGCGTGCACAACATAGTTTCAAATAGTATTTAAGTAACAATAAGACGGATTTGTGACCCAAATCGGATTTTAGTAGCCTTAACGTGTGAAAAAATTCTTGAGCGTAATTGGTTCTGCCCATCAGGAGGGCCTTATTGATCAGGACCTCTACAATTTTTTGAATGTGCGCCATCCCAGGATGGCCACATTCTATGCACTTCCCAAAGTGCATAAAAATCAGACCACACCCCCGGGAAGACCGATAGTGTTAGGTATAGGGTCTCTAACAGAAAATGCCAGTCGATTAGTGGACTCAATACTTTTACCACATGTACTGTCTTTACCTTCATATATTAGAGACACAATGGACCTATTAAAACAGATCGAGGGGATGGTCGTGCCTCCTGATGCCCTGCTCGTGACTCTGGATGTCGAGGCTTTATACTCGAGCATCCCTCACGAGCAGGGCGTCGGGATAGCACGTACCTTCCTTCGTGAACAAACGTACCATCGTTGGGAGTATTGTGAATTCATTCTAAAACTGTTATACTTTATTCTTACACATAATTGTTTTACGTTTGATGGGTCCCACTTCCTCCAGGTACAGGGCGTGGCTATGGGCACTTGTTGTGCACCCACCTACGCCAACCTGTACCTGGGGGGGTGGGAGCGTTCAGTTTTTTCGGATGACAGTATATCACATTTGACCAGCCAGGTGATGTGTTGGATGCGCTTTATCGATGACATCTTCATCGTATGGTCAGGGTCTATGGAAAATTTAAATACTTTTGTCAATAGACTCAACTGCAATTCATTTAATTTGAAATTTACAGTATGCAGCGATTATTCAACCATCACTTTCCTTGACCTTACAATCTGCAAAGATAGAGATGGCAAACTGGCCACCTCTCTGTTCCACAAAGAGACAGCAGGCAACACTCTGCTACATGCGGAAAGTGCCCACCCATACACCCTCATACGTAGTATACCATACGCTCAGTACCTTAGACTCCGTAGAAATTGCACCTTTACGGAGGACTTCAAACTACAAGCTAAAGCACTTCGCGAACGTTTGAAGGCAAGAGGATACGGTAAATCACTTCTTCGCCGCGCATACAATAAAGCATTACGTCAGTCACGGAATACACTGTTATACCAAAATAAAGCTCCTAAATCAAACACGACGGTTAGATACATCACGAAATACTCCCAACATCATTTAGAATTACGTGATATTCTAACTGCACACTGGTCGTTACTACGCGAAGACCCGATCCTGGCCAAATATATAACCCCTACCATCACCTTTCGGAGAAGCAGATCCCTTAGGGATAGACTTACATCTAGTCATTTTTGTAATGACTCCAGAACACAGTTCCACCTGAAAGGAATGACTAGATGTGGAAGATGTTCGTTTTGCCCCTGGATCCATACAGGGACCCGCTTCAAACTTCCCAATGGTGAGATATTCACTCCCCATTTTCATGCTGACTGTGAAACTCAGGGCCTAGTTTACCTTATGACATGTGAGTGTCAAGCCTTCTACGTCGGAAAAACCATCCGACATTTCCGTTCACGTATTAAGGACCATGTATATTACTCTGGAGGAGGAAAAATGATCACATCTGTGAGTAGACACTTGGACCTTTACCACAGATTCGACACCTCGGTGGTCTCCTTTTTTGCCCTTGCGGTTATTCCAAGGAGCCCCCGAGGTGGCGACTGGGACAAACAAATTTTAAGACAGGAAACTTTTTGGATAGAACGGTTGAATGCGACTCGGGCCCCTGGCATCAATGAGTCGCAGTCCTATAAACCTTTTCTGTGACAACTACTGGGCTATAGGCTAGAGGTATAGGCTCTGAGGATAATCTAGGTGGGTCTACGTGTTTTAGGAACAATGGGCCAAGGCAAAGACACACACAAACCCCTTTTTTCCATTTATGTATTCATATAGAGGTCCATTTAGATACACAGACTGGAGTTGAGGTCCATTTATGCTTCTGTACACAGTAAACATACTAACAACATAGATATGGAGGTATTTACATGCAATAATAGAAATATCTGTATTGCCTTATTGTATAAAATGTGTGTTTTTTAAACAAAAACCCTCTTTAATGTAAATGATTCCCTTTGTGTGCTGAGCTCTGGAGGTGCGGTTTGTGAAAGCGCCACCTGGTGGTGCACTCTTGACTGCTATGCAGCCGCCCAGCGCCGAATCGGGTTCTCCTGATGTGACGCGCGCATCAGCTGGCTACTTCAGCCAGCTGATGTAGCTCGCGGTGGGCGTGCGCCGCCTTCCTACTGGAGGCACCGTCTGGATTGACGGCTCTTCCGGCTGGTCGGGGCGCATGCGCACGGTGAGTATTCGGCCGGTCCGGATGACGTCACGTCGGCGTTGCCGTTTGGACGACGACGGACGGGACGGGCACACAAATAGGACAGCGTCCTAATACAGTGTGCGTTCCGCTCCAGCCCCAGGAGGACATCATATGCCACAGGCTTCCTTTCTACTATACCCAGGTACTTTCCATTACAGTATCAACTACTAACATGTTGTGTACTGCTGGATGTCTGTTTCCTAGTTCTAACAACAGTTTTACTTTCCTCCCCCCCCCCTTTCTCTCTTTCTTTGTTGACTTTACTTATACTTCAGGATAAATCGCCTGAAGTCCATCTTGGATAACACAACACTTGTGCTACGGTCTATGTCTGCCTGCATCCCATGGTGGAACTCAGAGGCACATAGACTATAAATCCCTACCTGTAAGATAAATAGTGGTGAGTGTCCCAGACTATAGCAAGGAATAGGACTACCTAAAACCCATATGTTTTATGTTCAAAAAACTTTCCCTTTTCCCTCTTCCCTTTAAATTTTATCATTTCTTTTTTTAGGAACAGGTCCATATATATATATGAAAATAGTTAATACCAAGAATATACCTACCCTGATGCGCATATTTATTATATTGCCAGCCATCTGGTTCCTCCTCACTGGCGGACTATTACCTTTTTCCATGGTTTTATAATTGTTCTAAATGTGAGTATCCTTCCCTGTATTATGCTTCCACCGTTTCCTTCTTATCTGGGTGTTTTCCTTGTTTCTTTTACTTCCTTCTCCCCCCCTTCCCCCCCCCTTCCCCCCCCTCCCTCTTCCCCTTCCCCTTCCTCCCTCTTCCCCTTCCCCTTCTCCCCTCCTTTTCCTTCCCCCCCCCTCACCCCTCCCTTTTCCCCTTCCCCTTCCCCTTCTCCCCTCCTTCTCCTTCCCCCCCCTCCTCCCTCTTCCCCTTCTCCTTCTCCCCTCCTTCTCCTCCCCCCCCCACCTTCCCCCGCTTCCCTTTTCCCCTTCCCCTTCTCCCCTCCTTCCCCCCTCCCCCCCCTCACCTTCCCCTATTTTTTCCTCCTCTTTCCCCTTCCCCCTTTCCTTTCCTTTTCTTTTCTTATCTCCCCCCCCCTCCCTCCTCTTTTCCTCCTTTTCCCCCCCTCCCCTCCCCCTCTCTCCCCCCCCTTTTTTTCACACGTTAAGGCTACTAAAATCCGATTTGGGTCACAAATCCGTCTTATTGTTACTTAAATACTATTTGAAACTATGTTGTGCACGCCCCCATAGCAGTCCTCCAGCACCGCTTGGGTACTGACGCCCACTGCCGCCCTGTTTGAGCAAGCACACAACTGTTTTTTCTGTACAATATATGTGGCGCCATTGTAGACGCCTGTTCTTTATATGTATGTATATACTAACCATTAACTGTAATGTTATATACTTTGATAGTTACAACATATATTGTTATCGCTCTTGAGGAAGCGTAGTCCATACGCGAAACATGTCGAGCATCGAACAATTTCAACATATGAACTGATTATGGAATTGCTATCTAGCCACCTCTTCGGACTGATCCATATTTGAAGCCACTCTTCAGATGTCCGAAGAACCATATACTGTAGATGGTGTTGTATAGCAATTATCTAAACATAGGCATATGTTGTGTTTTTAATAATATTTTCGTCTTTTTTTTTACGTGTCTTTCGATATTAATAAAATAAGAATTTTTATCTACAATTTTGTTGTGCCTAAAAAGTCCAAAAGTCCCTTCTCTTCTTCTTTTTTGGTATAACGTTTACAATGATATTTTCATCATGACGCCTGGATCAACTTTAAGTGATAATAAGACCTCATAAGTGCCTCATTGAGATCTTTGTTCCTCAGGCTGTAGATCAGAGGATTCAGCAATGGGTTAATGAGGGAAGATATGACTGTAAACAGTTTGTTTAAATTGACCATATTGCTGGAGGAGAGAACAAAATAAATAAAAAGTATGGAGCCATAAAAGATGAAGACCACGGTGAGGTGTGATGTGCAGGTGGAGAATGCTTTCCTCTTTCCAGTCTTGCTACAGATTCTAAGGATGGTACTGAAAATAAAGACATAGGGAAGAAATGTCAAAAGAAAGACTCCCAATAAAATACTACCACTTAATAAGAATACGGCCATTATGTTTATGAAGGGGTCAGTACATGTAATTTGATATAGGTGTGGAAGGTCACAAAAGAAGTTGTGGATGGAAGATGTTCTGCAGAAGGACAACCTGAGCAAAAGTAAAGTATGAACCAAAGGGAGAGAACATCCTCCAACCCAGACCAGAGAGGCCATATGAGTACAGACCCTCCAAGACATAATTAGTTTGTAGTGTAGAGGGTGGCAGATGGCAATGTAGCGGTCGTAGGACATAGCCGAGAGCAAGAAAATTTCTGAGCAAGCAAAGGAGGGGTAGAAGAAGACTTGGGCTATACAGGCAGGAATGGATATTGATCGGCTTTTTGTGACCAAATCAAAGAGCATCCTTGGTGCCGTCACTGATGAATAAGACATGTCCAGAAATGCCAAGTTGGCAAGAAAAAAATACATTGGGTTGTGCAGATGGTAGTCAGTGAGGACCAAGAAAAAAATAACTAGGTTTGTGATAAGAGTCATCAGATAGATCAGAAGAAAGAGCACAAAAAGTGCATTCATGGTCTGTGGATGGTCTGATAGACCCACAAGAGTGAAAAAGGAAATCTTTGTCAGATTCCTCATATTACACATTTTTTTCTTTGTTTAAATATATCACTATAGAACGATAATAAATTTATAGATCTGAGGATTTAATAATGGGAAAACCTGTATGGTGTGTTCACACATTATACCCAGATTTATATGTAAGTATTTGTATCAATTAATATTTTATTCTTATATAAAATGTTGGCATTCCTTCAGGACCATCTGCTGTGTTGTAAAAACACAAAGCTGAAAGTTTCATTAAAGGTCTCTTAAGATATAATTTATAACACCTCGAGAGAGTCTTTTTCTATAATTGTGTACCGTCTTTAACATCGAATTGAAGATACACTGAAAGTGTTTTTATATTTTTTCTCAACTCTATTACTGATTGGTTAGTGGACAGAGTGACCTAAAATACAATAAAAGGAACATTGCTTTCCTTTTAGCTTCCATCATTTTATAGTTACATTTTTATAAATCAATAAATGGTAATAAAGTGATCAGTTGGGCTTACATTAACCTCATTTACCCATTAAAATAGTGAAAGAAGAAAATAAAATACTAAAAAGTGCCTCCAAATAATCTTAATCTACAAATGCTTTCAAAATTAAGTTAAAATAAATAAATAAATAAATAGATGAATAAATTAATCAATCTAATCCCATCATTATGCATATAATTAACTCATAAAGTGCATTAGTGATAAAACTTGCTCAAATGTGCATGTGCTTTTCAACATATCTATTATTCATATTAAATACATGGCATGTGTCTGATTAAATATATAAAATCGTGCTGCTTCAACTTCCAAAAATACAATAAATATAAATGTGCCAAGACTGTGCAAGAAATCTTACTTTTATCTGAAAAACCTTCCTGTGAGTTCTGGCCAATACAACAGTATTATGTAACCAAAACCTCCTTAGTATCAGATATAGTGTGAATTTGAAACAAATTATATAAACTGAGTGAAAACAAAATGTGTTACTTTCCTTTTTTTTCCCTTTTTCTTAAATCGCTCCTCCACTCAGATTGCGGGCATGTAAAAAAAGAAGAAATTAAAAATCCATTGCGCAGAGATCAACCACTGGTTTAAATACCATTTATCAGATAAGGTTGTTCCACTCACATAACCACTTAATGGGGATCGCTTTCATTGATCAGCTGCAGAGAACCGAAGCACAGCGGTGAGACACTTCATTCACCGCTGCTGCTTCTCACACACTGCAAATACAAGGGACTTCCAAGGGTTCCTCCTACATGTTATGTCACTGCCACGTGACTTTTTCAAGGATGCCCGTCCACTTCATCTGCTAGGTATTTATAGTGTGTGTGTGATGGTTGCGCTATTGAAGTGATGATTGCTATGGCAACCATCACACACACACTATAAATACCTAGCAGATGAAGTGGACGGGCATCCTTGAAAAAGTCACGTGGCAGTGACGTAACATGTAGGAGGAACCCTTGGAAGTCCCTTGTATTTGCAGTGTGTGAGAAGCAGCAGCGGTGAATGAAGTGTCTCACCGCTGTGCTTCGGTTCTCTGCAGCTGATCAATGAAAGCGATCCCCATTAAGTGGTTATGTGAGTGGAACAACCTTATCTAATAAATGGTATTTAAACCAGTGGTTGATCTCTGCGCAATGGATTTTTAATTTCTTCTTTTTTTACATGCCCGCAATCTGAGTGGAGGAGCGATTTAAGAAAAAGGGAAAAAAAAGGAAAGTAACACATTTTGTTTTCACTCAGTTTATATAATTTGTTTCAAATTCACACTATATCTGATACTAAGGAGGTTTTGGTTACATAATACTGTTGTATTGGCCAGAACTCACAGGAAGGTTTTTCAGATAAAAGTAAGATTTCTTGCACAGTCTTGGCACATTTATATTTATTGTATTTTTGGAAGTTGAAGCAGCACGATTTTATATATTTAATCAGACACATGCCATGTATTTAATATGAATAATAAATATGTTGAAAAGCACATGCACATTTGAGCAAGTTTTATCACTAATGCACTTTATGAGTTAATTATATGCATAATGATGGGATTAGATTGATTAATTTATTCATCTATTTATTTATTTATTTATTTATTTTAACTTAATTTTGAAAGCATTTGTAGATTAAGATTATTTGGAGGCACTTTTTAGTATTTTATTTTCTTCTTTCACTATTTTAATGGGTGGATGAGGTTAATGTAAGCGCAACTGATCACTTTATTACCATTTATTGATTTATTACCTATTTAGTTGCAGCTATATTATTTGATCATCTTATCTTATCCATTCGGTTTCCATATCAGTATTTTAGTAGCAATCTTTAACCACGTCAGCGCTTGAGCCTTTGTATATACATTTTTATAAAGGTTGTTCATTTAAAACTTTTTTGGATTGCCCAGTTTATAGCCAGTAAGGAGCTATAACCTTTAGGATTGGGTGGGTACAAATTTTCCAGGGTCACCACAGTTTGGTAGCTAAACTGACCAAAATACAAAAACACAAAACGCAGGTAGCTGTCTTCCTGTAGAACATTGGATCTTCAGCTCTTAGATTTTGGTGGCTAAAAATTTGCCAGTGACACTATAATTTGACTGCACCACCAACAGGTCCTAAAGGAGAGACACAAGTCACAGGGAGGTGTCTATCTAAAAATACATAGAATGTAGTCCTTAGGTATGGAGGGGTAAAAATTGGCCAATGGCACCATAATTTGAAGGCCGCACTGGCAGATCCAAATGTTTAGCCAGAGGTCATAGTCAGCAATCTTCCTAAACATACTTTAAAGAAGAATTGGCATAGTATATTTTTACAAAGTTACATCGGTCCAACTGTCAGGACACTACCTAGAACAGAGACTCACAAGTGCCAATATGAAGGCCAAGCACTTCTGCCATTATCCTTTGTAATCATGGTAGTTTTCACAAAAACATGCACAGGTGCAATCTGTCTGTGCAAGTGGGTGCGCGTGCACACCTATCCGATTCCAGAACTGGTGCCAAACACCCTTTTTAAAGAAAGAAGCAGTGACAAATGGTTGCCGGATGATCTTTAGCTTGTCGATGACCCTCGCCTCTGGCACATCTTTGTAAATATTCTCACTTCCTGTTACTGATTCAGCTTATCTCTGAATTGCCCCTCTACCTAACCTCTGATTGTGACCTCATCTCATTAAAGGATTCTGCTTCTTCTGATCAGCCATCCATGATCCAAGCTTGGTTCCTGACTACTCTGCTGTCCTCACCTATCTGTTTCATCATGTATGACCCTGGCTCTGGCTCCTGACCATGCTGCCATCTCTTATTCTACTGATTAGTGTATGACCTCAGTCTGGATCCTGACCTCAACAATGCCACTCCAGTTCCTCCCCTGCTGGTGATATTCTGCACCACCTTCACCTCCTGCGGGTGTCAGCACTCCGTCAGCTGCCTCGCCTGACCTGCTCTTCCACAGTGTGCCTTGTGTTTCAGCTGAGGTCCACACCGTCCTACCTTAAAACTATACAGCTGATCACCTCCTGGAGCAGCTACCAGTGAACTGGTCTATCGGCACCTGTGCCCATTTGAGCCTTGCACTCCCTGTCATCACCACTGAGGGATAACATGTGCTTGTACCATAGCCACAAGGAAAGCCCGCTAGTCATTTCTTTTCTACCAACCAGGTACATGACAGTATCATCCAGCCACATGGCAGCTACTTCCCACTGGAGGGTTGACTTCAAACTCTAACTGCTACCTCTGCATCACCTGTTCAGAGTCCACCAAGATCTTCCACTACAGCAGCCTCAACCTCCCAGGGCAATTAGCCAGTAACCCCTACTTTGCTGATTCGATCGTAATGCAGAGTTACAACCCCTGAGTGGTATGTGGGAGATGACTGGAAGTTCAGGGATTTGCATGCCAGCTGTACTGCCAGACTTTCTCGCTTGAATTGTACAGGTGGGGTTTATCATATCCCTTCTATTGGATGAACCAATATTCTGGCTACGGTTTGTACCAGTCTCACTTAACCTTTGGGTGACAGAATTCTTGCCGCTCAGATCCATTCTCGAAAAACCTTGTGACCGCTGCTTTGTCCCTGAGAATCTCCGCACTGCCGTGCTTCAGACCATTTTCCCAAGGCTGCTGGCCACCCAGGAAAGAATCAACTCAGTTGGGCTATTTCCCAACAATTCTGGTAGCCCAGTCTACGCGCCGATGTAGCCACCTTCGTAGCTGCTTGATCCATGTGTGCTCAAAGTAAGATACCACGACACCTTCCAGTGGGCCTCCTACAATCCATACCCACTGCAGAGAGGCCTTGGACTCACCTGTCTATGGATTTTATTGTGGAGTTACCCAACTCTCAGGGCAACACAGTTATCCTTATGGTGGTTAATCGGTTCTCGAAAATGTATTCCACTCAAGAAGTTGACCACATCCAAAGAACTTGCTTCCATTTTTGCTCGGGAGATTTTTGGCTTACATGGGCTACCCAAGGTTATCATCTCGGACAGGGGTAGCCAGTTTGTGTCCAGGTTTTGGCGAGCCTTTTGTGCACAGTTGGAAATTCAGCTTTCCTTCTCCTCTGCGTATCACCGGCAGTCCAATGGGGCCGCAGAACAAGCCGATCAGTCCTTGAAGCAGTTTTTTCATTGCTACAGTTCTGACGACCATAACAACTGGTCAGACCTATTACCTTGAATGGAGTTTGCTCACAATAGTGCTGTCAATACCGCTTCCCAATTGTCTCTATTCATGGCGAATTATGGTTTCCCACCATCCATGTTGCCTGACTCATTTGTTCCTCAGAGTATTCCTGTGCTGGAGGAGCATCTCCATGGTCTTCGTTTTACTTGGGTACAGGTCCAAGAGTCCTTGCAACATACCAATGATAGGTACAGACTCCATACTGACCGTGGATGCCTACCTGCCCCTTCCCACCAAGTTGGGGTCAGGCTCTGGCTGTCATCTTGCAACCTCCGACTCAGTGTTCCCTCACTGAAACTGGCACCATGGTTTATTGGGCCTTTCTGTATTCTCCGTAGGATCAACCCAGTGGCTTACACTTTAGACCTTCCTTCTAATATGCGTATTTCTAATGTATTTCATTTCTCCTTACTAAAACCTTTGGTATGCAACTGCTTCACCACCTCAGTACCATGTCCTCACCCAGTTCAAGTTGTGAACCATGAGGAGTATGAAATACAATCTATCATTGATTCCCGTAGGTTCCGTGGGTGCATACAGTGCCTGGTTCATTGGAAAGGGTACAGTCAGGAGGAAAGCTCTTGGGTCTCATCCTTGGACATACATGCTCCTGTCGTCCTCCTTGCTTTCCATAGACATTTTCCCCTCAAACCTGGTGGTCCTCTCAGGGGGAAGGGTAGTTGAGGAGGGGGTACTGTCAGGGATGGGCTCAGCACTTTCTTCTCAGTGCTCTGTGCTCAGCTGTTGGTACACTCTTCATTCCACAGTGAATCACCTGGTCTTGATTTTCTGCTCGTCAGCTAGCCCTTTTTGGCTACTTAAACTAAAATAAATCATAAAGCCTGGATATACCGCTAAACTGATTTTCAATAGTACACTAAAATAATTACACAACCAATCACCATATGTATACACATATGGCGCAGTCCATGTGGCCAAAAACTACATGCACAAAAGGAAGGAGAAAGATCCTGCCAAGAAGGTCACATCTGCGGAACACCACGGTTGATTAAAAATATATTAATGTAGAAAAAGCACCATAATTGATAAACAGCAAAAACTCAACAAAAATTCCAGTTAGGATAGCCTCCAAACCTAAATAAATTAAAAAGAAAACGTTGTCTAGGGAAAGGTCGCTGTCATAAACCAGATGTGACCAGAACCGTGTGACTGCGACAGAGTGAACCAAACATAAGTAGATGAAAGTAACTGATTTTATTAACATAAATGCATATAAATGTGAATACACCACTAATACAAAACAGAGTGAGAAAACCAAATACGGTAACTAAAATGGTGACAACAAACCAACCAGTATATATATAACAAAAGGGGATACCAGAATCGTAGTCAAGCCAGGCCAGGGTCATAAACAGGAGGTCAGCAGATGGGGGGACAAGGAGAAAGGGATCAGATTGCAGGACAAGGTTCCAGGGATGCAGGAATAGACAGGATCAGGTACAACAGGTTCAGGATACAGAAATCAGGGATCAAGTTCAGGATCAGGATAACAGGTAACAGGATGCAGGTCAGGGCTCCAAGACAATACCAGGGCCAGGTGTGTGTGCACCTGCCGGGTATTTATACTATTACCTGCTATCAAGCTCAGGTGATGCCTGACTGCAGAAGGTAATATCTGCTCCACACTGCCAGGATCCATCCGCTGGTGGACGCCAGTACTGCGGCCCAAAAATGTCATAATACCAGCAGGGGAAAGCTCTCCTGACAGTTCCAAACTGCCAAGAGACATCTGCTGGTGGACCTCAGTACTGCATGCCAAATGATAGATATTACCAGCCATGGAACCTTTCCTGACAGTCGCAGCTGCACTTGCATCCATTCAAACCAGCAGTCACACTTAAAACTGATCTTCAGAACTCAATGAACTAAATGCAATTTTCACACTGCACAGTCCAAAGGAGATTCCATGAGACCACTAATAATGGTGTGTAAATCCACTGGTATGGATGCAGGTGCTAAAAATGCGGTTTCCTTGTTACAGGACTGCCCAGCATGGATGTATATTAGGTAATTAGTTCATACAAATACTTCCTACAGTCCTGGAGCTATGCTCATTGAAGACGTTTAGGCTGTGACTGCAGGCAATGCCTGATGGATCAGGCTGGTAATCACCAGAGTCAAGCACGGGAAGATCACCCTGGTACTTGAACGTTCCTTGAGGATAGTTCATCAAAAGGGAGGATGATGGGAAATTGGGAGGGCTTGGTACATGAGGAGGAGAAGAAAACAAAGCCGTTCTGTGTTACAGCATAATAGCTTCTAATGACATCCTAGATTGTGCATATCCACTTGACCATCCACCTATCGCTCCCAGCTCCTTTATGCAGATAGACACTGAAGCGGTTCCGTACCATTGTACCAGATTTTTTTTTACTATACAGGTTTACTATATTGGATTTACCAGTTTTATAACCTGTTAATCTTAAAGAATAACTCTAGCCTCTTTACCTACTTTATATAAGCCAGGAATCACCTCCACTAGCTCAGGCAACTCCATTCCTTTTTACTGAGCCAACAGGCCTTGGAATATTGTACATGTGTAGTTGTTTTTTTAAAGAACAACAAGAAAGCCTTCTCCTTTCATTCTCTCGTAAATGTAGCATGAAGGCATCTCAAATAGTTTCCCCCCTTAAAGAATTCTATGACTTGCCTTAGAACAGCTTCCCTTAAGAATGTATGGGAAGTCTACTGTGCAATTCTGGCCTTGCAAGGGAATTTTCTGTGAGGATGCTGCGTGGTACCCAGTTGCCCAAGAGCAAATATTTCCATGGATCTCAGACAGGTAAGTTGACAATTTGGAGGATTTGAAGGGGGCCTTCAGTTGAATGGTAACTTTTCTAAAAGTACATTATCCTTTAATCAAGAAACATCTTCTAACTTGTAACTAGGGATGAGCTGAACGTACCTGGGTTCAATTACGATGAGGTCTGCTAAACTGTGCTGAAGTTCTGATCATTAATCCGAACCCCAAAAAAGTCAATGGGAGCTGAATCCTTAAAATCAGTTCTGGCAATTCATTGTAAAAAATGTGAATTACCGGCAAATTTGTTTTGGCACTTTTGCTCTAGTACATTCAACAGCAAGAATGCAAACAATTCATGCCAGAACTCTTAATCTTGTTGAAGGTCTGTTATGGGTTTTAAGGGGGATCGCTACCCTAAAAAAAAAAAAAAAAAATCACAGAGTGGGCTCCCTAAAATCTATAGCAGACCCTTGAGGTCTGGTATGGAGTTTAAGGGGGTACCCCATGAAAAAAACAAGAAAATATGACATGGCGTCGCCCCCATATCCTTACTAATATCTTATCTTTGAAAGCAGTCCTACTAACCAGGAAAGCGGGTTGTAACGAGCCCCTTGCTCGCTCGATTCCACTCTCCCGACACTCCTCTGCAGCTATAGATTTAGATTGCAGATTGCAACGTCTGATGGTTCAGTCATCCGATGCTCCGGGATTTGAACTACAGCTATGTGCCGTTCGAATCCAGTTGTGATAGCTCAGAACAAACACCAGGCAGGCTGTATGTAAGTTCAAACAGGAATCTCCTTTTATTGAAAGGAATACAGGCTCTTTTATACAGTAAAAGAGGAGGTGCATACCTCCTGCTCATATTACTCTGAACATACACCTGTGACCAGAAACCTAATTAACATGGGCTAATTAATTAATCCCTTTAGACAGCCTAAATGACTCAGTCAGGATCTTTAGGCCAGACTGGCCGTCTTGTAGCTCAGAAAACCCAATCAACATTGTCACAAATCAACACAGAACTCTTCTTAACACATTAGCAGAGTTAATTAACACAAACAACAATGGGGATCTAATGACTCTTAGATCCCATACTAGACTTATTTACAATAAACACATTCTAGCAGGCAACAGACAGACAGGTGGCTGGAATTGACATCAGCATCTCCTAACAGTATTTGTCCCAGCATTATGAATCAGCCACTATTTCTCTCTTTTTTTTTTTTCTTTGTTACCACGTCAGAGAATAGTGTCTGGAAACGTATTCAGCTTGGCGTTCATTTACAGACCTCTTAAATTCACATCATAGTGGCAAAATTTTATTATCCCCATTACCCCCCCCCCCCCTTCCCCTCAACATGTTTCCTGAGCCTTAAGCTGAAATTACACAGGAACATAAATTAGAAATTAATTCACAGCCACTTGATATGGACCTGTATAGTCTCGATGCGGGTACCATGTAGCCAGTCCAAAGCCAATAATAACAGGGACTAAGGCGCATCCCGCGTCCGCTCCTCTATATATACTTAGTTCCATCACTCTTTCCCCTTACCTTCTCATCCCCCCCTCCCACGTCCCCCTCCCCTCTACAGAGTACTCAGGGTTAGACTTACAACACCTTTAGTTAACAAACACAGCTTCTATTAACTATTATTTGTCAGATATAGACGAGCACCCAGCAGGTTATATGCTGATAGACCCAATCCCTGGCTGCCTAGGGCTTTCGTTGTTAAATCCCACACTGATATATTCTTCACTTCCTATTAAGAGCCTCCTACTTTCTCCAGCCATGGTCTCCACATTTTATTAAATTCCTTAAGATTGTCTCTCTTAATATACTCTGTTCTTTCCCTACACAGGGTTTCCTTTAATATAACCATCCAATCTCTCACTGTGGGGGGTTCCTTTGATTGCCATCTTAATGCGATAGTTTTCCTTGCTTGGAATAGACCTCTCAGAATTGCCAGTGTGGTACTCTTCCTCTCCCCCTGTATCTGTCTATACCCCAAGATGCATACTTTAGCCTCTTTCTCCAGTACGATCCCAAATATATCTCTCAAACTATCAATCACCCCCTCCCAATAGCGAAACAACTTGGGACATCTCCACATCATGTGAATGAGGTCTCCCGTCCCCCAACATCTAGGACATCTATCATCAGATCTTCTTCCAAACTTAAAGAGATGTTTAGGTGTATAATAAGCTCTGTTTAACAACATCAAGTGTGATATCTTCTGTGGGGGGGAGACTGATATCAACGATCCCATCTCTAAGATTCTCTTCCACTGAGCCTGTGTTATAACCCCCACATCCTCTTCCCACCTGGCTTTTACACCGTTTAGTAAGTCTTCACTGTTGGCTTCTTCACTCAGTTGATTGTATATCTTGGATATTAACCCCTTATTCGGGGCTACCTGCAATATACTATGGAGTAGGGGCGTTTCATTCCATACTAAACTATAGTTCCTAAATTGAGTTTTAAGAGCGTGTTCTAGCCGAAGGTACGTATAGAAGGAGCCCGGGGATAGGTTGAATTCACTTTCCAACTCTGAGAATTTCTTCAGAGTATTACCATTATACAGTTGTCTCAACTTTTTAATACCTCGGTCTTCCCACTCTCTTGCTTTTCCTATCTTATGGATTTCCTGCAAATTTCGGTTGTTCCAAATGGGAGTATATTCATTACACCCATTATATCTCATCTGGTTCTTAACTGTTTTCCATACTTTAGTTAACATTATAATTGTTGGATAGGTGTCGTAGAACAAGTTTGCTTCTAGAGCTTCTATTAATGTATTATGTGAGGCTCCCATTAATACGATTCTACCATTTGGGGTACCCCCTTCCAGGGCTCCGCACCCCATTACCTGCTGCAGTTGGGAAGATAAAAAATATCGCTGAGGATGAGGGAGAGCAAATCCACCCTCCCGTAGCGGGAGCTGAAGTACCCGTAGACGTATTCTAGCTTGTTTCCCTCTCCATATCAGTTCCCTGAACAGGCTCTCGATTTTGTTGAACCACTTCTTGCAAATCCACACTGGAGAATTATGCAAGACATACAGCAATTGTGGCAGCCAAATCATTTTTATCAAAGTGCATCTTCCTGCCACTGATAAAGGAAACCGTTTCCATATCCCTATCTTTTGTTTGAATTTCGACAAGAGTGGGAGAAGGTTTTTACTAATGTATTGGTTAGGATCCCTAGTCATGACGATTCCCAGATATTTCAATTTCACTACTACCAGCTGGCGCATTTCTTGCACTGTTATCAAATCAATGGGGTCTATGGGTAATAACTCAGACTTTTCCCAATTTATCTTGAGTCCTGAAAAGCTGCCGAACAACTCCATCATTCTCATTGCCTTTAACAGTGATTTGCTCGTATCCCCCAGAAAAAGCAAGATATCGTCCGCGTACAGCACGATTTTATCCTCACCCGTCCCTCTCTGGAAGCCGACTATCTCAGAACTCGCTCTTATAGAAATAGCCAGGGGTTCCATCACCAAGGCAAAGAGCAGGGGGGATAATGGGCACCCCTGTCTGGTTCCCCTCTCTAGTTCAAACCAGTCTGATAGGTCGTTATTAACTTTTAGTCTTGCCTTGGGTCTATCATAAAGCATTTTAATCCATGCAATACAAAACGAGGCCAAAACCAAATTTCTCCAACACTCGCCAGATGTAACCCCATTCCACACTGTTGAATGCTTTAGTCACATCTAACGTCAATATCGCTCTTGAGCCTTCATTATCCGTTGGGGACTGTAAGTTTAAGAAGGCCTTTCTAATATTCAAGCTTGTGGATCTGCTGGCAATAAAACCCGCTTGATCTATATGGACCAGCTTAGAGATAACTTTATTTAGTCTAGATGCCAAAACCTTAGCTAAGATCTTGGCATCAGAGCACAAAAGAGAAATTGGCCTATAGGAGGACACATCAAGGGGATCCTTCCCCTCTTTCTGAATTACTATGATAGTTGCCTCCAACATTGACGCCGCCATGTGGCCCTCCCTAATCGCCCCTCCCAGGGCTTTTAATAGCTCTAGGATTAACACTTCGCCATACTCTTTAACCTCAATCCTCAATTGGGAGCCCATCAGGGCCAGGGGATTTTTGGTTTGCCATACTGGCTATTGCTTGCTGGAGTTCTACAAGTGTAATTGGCATTTCCAATAAGTCCCTTTCTGCTTGCGAGATGGTCGGTATTACCAGGCCCTCCAAAAACTTCTCCATCACCCCGTCCATACCTTTTTTCTGAGTGGAATAAAGATTTCTATAATAATCCCTGAATACTTGCAATAATTTTGAAGTCTTTGCTAATATATCTCCACCTAAGGACCTGACAGCAAGAACCGTCGACGGGGCAGAATTGGACTTTACCAACTGTGCCAGCAGCTTTCCCACTCTTTCTCCCTCAACCCAAGAGACCTGTCATTGTAGGAGGCACCTGGTCTCTGCTTTCTGCATAACAACTACCTTGTAGCCTTGCTGTTTGTCTAGCCATGTTTTTTCCCTCTCAGGAGTTGGATCCATTATATACTTGCTTTCTGCCTCAAACACTTCTTTCTGAATTTTTTCTTCCTCGTTCATAGCCTCTTTATTAAATTTGGCCACCTGCTGAATTAGTACCCCCCTAAGGAAGGCCTTCAGGGCATCCCACAGCACTATAGGTGACACTGTTCCTTCATTGATTTCTATAAAATCTCTCAATTTAGGGAGAACCCCGTTCTTTTCTTTGATTAATTCAAACCAGTACGGGTTAATTTTCCACTCCTTCCGAAGTTTGTTCCCTCCTAATTTCAGTGTCACCACAACCGGAGAGTGATCTGATATACCTCTTGGGAGATATGATATTCTATCAGTAATCTGTAGTGCTCTATTATTTCCCAGAACCAGGTCTATTCTGGATAGCACGGAGTGCAAGGCAGAATAGCATGAATATTGCAAGGCTTCCGGGTTCCTCACCCTCCACAGGTCTACTAGCCCCACTTCATCCAGAAATTGCCGCAGGCGGCTCTTCACATTAAGCTCAATAGGAGACCGAACGGGAAATCTATCCAACCTTCTATCCAGTATCTCATTGAAATCACCCACTACTATAATCGGCACCCCTACTTTATCTAGCAGAAATTCGTTCAATCTAAACATTACATCTAAATTAAAGGGGGGAGGAATATATATATTTGCCACTACATACATATTACTATCAATTGAACAATGAAGTTCAGCCACTATTTCTAATATGACAAATCCAGGGTCCCCAGAGTCTGTGTGTCCTGGGGGACCAGGACCCGAATCCACAGTAATACCACCTCAAGGGTCCCCAGGCATACAGCTCACAAAGAGCACCGTTCCCCCAAATGCCAGGGCCCATAATCAGTCGGCAAGAGGCTTGCATTCAGTCCCCTCCTCTCTTCCCTGTTGCCAGTGATTCAGCTGGGAGTAGCAGCTTTACTACATGAGCTTGTCGCTGGAGAGAGGGTCTGACTGCCCCGGCTCCCTGGAACTCCACAGTTGTTGCCGGTGCTGGGCAGAGGTTGGTAGCACTCTGCCCTGTTGCCAGCACTTCTGCTGGGGACTCCGCATCCCCCGCTCTGGCTAACCGTTGGGGCAAGAGGCTGGCTTCCTCCACTCCCAAACTGTGTAGCTGCCATTGGGGAGGTGAGCCGGCTGCTTCCTTTTCCATTCCCTCATCTGGCTGCTTGGACGACATGTCTATGGTACTGACTCCCAGGTGCACGGATCTTTGCTGGGTAGGAAAGGCCACTTCCTCCACCCTGGCCAACTATTGGGGAGGGACAACACACACCTCCTCTCCCTTCTCCCCCTGTATCTGCTGCTGGGAAGTGATTGCCACCTTCTCACCCTGAGCCTCCGAAACTGCCACAGGTGTGGGGCAGAAGTCTTAGACCCTCTGTCCGGTTGCCAGCACTTCTGCTCGGGGTTTGCTAGGTGGTTCCTCCTCTACAGAAACGTCTATTAAATCCCCAGTCTCTGGAATTGCTAAAAGTGTGGGACAGAGGTCTTGGACCCTCTGTTCAGTTACCAGATCTTCAGCTGGAGAAGTTTGTTGTAACTTCACAGATACTGCTGTTGGTGCTGGGCAGAGCACAGTGAAGTTTGGCCCTAATAACAGCTCTTCTTCTGCTGGAAGCTCATCAGGTTGTTCTTCCTCAGCAGAAAAGTCTATCAAATCCCCTGTCTCTGCAACTGGTGTCTGGGGATAAAGGTTCACCATCTCCTGTCCCTGGAACCCAGAAGATGCTATCAGTGCTGGGCAGAGGTTAGCAGAGCTCTGCCCCATTGTCAGCACTTCAGCTTTGGGGATAGCGATCTCCAGATTTTCCACTGCCGATTCTCTGGCATTCTGCTGGACAGGCACATTCCTCCATCCAAGATCATCCAATGCAGAAACAGGTTCATCAAGGTCAGTCAGCACTTGCTGCATCCGCCATAAGACCTCCGCCTCCATAGCTGCGGGGGCAGGTTGGCAAAGCACACTGTTACTCTGCCATATTGTCAACTCTTCAGCCAGGATTTCAGAGTTGTCAACTGGTATTTCCTGATAGTCCCAGGCAAAGGGAGCACCACCCTGCTGCTGAGCAGAGTCTAACAGCTGTCTGTAGGCGATCTCCAGCTCCCATTCCTGAACGGCCAGAAACTCCAAATTTTCCTGTGCCCAATGCACTTCTGAGACATTCAGTCTTCGCTCTCTGTGCTCCATTATTTCCTCCAAACGCCACTCCCGATCACTCCCAAAGTCAGGGTCCCTGGACAGCCTCCAGTATAACAATCCCAGGCCACTGTAGTCAAAGTCTTCTGCGGGGCTGTCATCCGCTGTCCACGGGCACACTTGGGCTACATACCCCTGGAGGGCTCTGTAGCTCTCGTCCAACCGCATTCCTGCCCGGATCAGCCTGCTTAACTCAGCTGTCCACTCCTGGTTCGGCTGTTCCCCCAATAACAGCATTTGCACTTCATACTGCAACCAGTACCTTACATGGATGGAGGGGAGAACTTTTCCCTGGTTTCGCTGCTCACGGGCTAGCGCTTCCTTCCAGAGTTCACAGCAGATAGAATCAAACCATCCCAGCAGGACCTGCTCTGATACTGGTCCTCTATGCTGTATCCGCATCTATCGCAACCTCCATCTGAATTCCTCTTCCATGGTGGCTGATATCTGTACCTCTCCTCTCCTGCTATCTGGACCTTGGATCCAGGTGATGGTTTGGATATGTTCACGGCAAGGAAGCATGATCCCACCGGTCCCTCCCGGCTCTCAAGTAAGTCTTTCAGTGTGGCTCTCCTACAGGCTGGTTTGGAGTGTCCCAGTAACTGGAGAGCAAATCCCACGGCTACCAACCAATGTAACGAGCCCCTGCTCGCTCGATTCCACTCTCCCGACACTCCTCTGCAGCTATAGAATCAGATTGCAGATCGCAACGTCTGATGGTTCAGTCATCCGATGCTCTGGGATTTGAACTACAGCTATGTGCCGTTCAAATCCAGTTGTGATAGCTCAGAACAAACACCAGGCAGGCTGTATGTAAGTTCAAACAGGAATCTCCTTTTATTGAAAGGAATACAGGCTCTTTTATACAGTAAAAGAGGAGGTGCATACCTCCTGCTCATATTACTCTGAACATACACCTGTGACCAGAAACCTAATTACCATGGGCTAATTAACTAATCCCTTTAGACAGCCTAGATGACTCAGTCATGACCTTTAGGCCAGACTGGCCGTCTTGTAGCTCAGAAAACCCAATCAACATTGTCACAAATGAACACAGAACTCTTCTTCACACAATAGCAGAGTTAATTAACACAAACAACAATGGGGATCTAATGACTCTTAATGATTCTAGCAGGCAACAGACAGACAGGTGGCTGGAATTGACATCAGTATCTCCTAACAGTATTTGTCCCAGCATTATGAATCAGCCACTATTTCTAATATGGCAAATCCAGGGTCCCCAGAGTCTGTGTGTCCTGGGGGACAAGGACCCGAATCCACAGTAATACCACCTCAAGTGTCCCCAGGCATACGGCTCACAAAGAGCACCGTTCCCCCAAATGCCAGGGCCCATAATCGGTCAGCAAGAAGCTTGCATTCAGTCCCCTCCAAAAGCCTCTATCCCGGGTGAGTCTGTCACAGGGTGTGTCCTGCCCCCTCCTAAACAATACCAGGCCAAATGCCTCAACATGGGGAGGATACCTTGCCAGGGGGAAACCCCCTGGTAAAGCACTTTGTCCCCATGTGTATGAGGACAGGGACCTCTTTCCTACAACCCTGCGATGGGGGTCCGGGTACCGCCCCAAGGGAAATGTATCAATGAAAAAAAATTTGTAAAAAAACATCATTTTTAAATGAGCAGTGATTTACTGTTGCTTAACCACTTACGGACCCCCGCCGTCATTTTACATCGCTACTTTGAAGATTAATATCGTTGTTATGGCAGCAGCTAGCTACCATAGCACCAGTATCCTCTTCTTCATCGAGTGGTACACTTTCAGATAAAAGTGGTCTCTGCAGTGAATCACTTTTATCGGCGGCGGGAGAGGGCCCCCCTCCCTCCATGCTCCAGTGCCCTCCGCCGCTTACCGGAGCCGTCGGTAGGGGCAGAGTCGATCTGGTTCTTCTCCCTGTTAGGCATGGAGATGAGTTAGGGGAAGATGGCCCCCACCCGTCTCCATATCATTGCAGGGCGGAAGCGACTTCAAAATGTCACTTCCACCCATAGCTCCTAAAGAGACATTTTTTTTTTCAAATGACATTTAATTATTATTATATATTTTTTTATTTTAGTGTAAATATGAGATCTGAAGTCTTTTTGACCCCAGATCTCATATTTAAGAGGTATTGTCATGCCTTTTTTCGATTACAAGGGATGTTTACATTCCTTGTAATAGGAAAAAAGAGGCACACTTTTTTTTAAAAAAAGAACAGTGTAAAAATAAAAAATAAAAGGTAAAATAAATAAGAAAAAAAATTTAAAAATGTTAATCGCTCCCCCATCCCGCCGACCTCGTGTGCAGAAGCGAACGCATAGGTGAGTAGCGCCTGCATATGAAAGTGTTCAAACCACACATGTGAGGTATCGCCGCAATCGCTAGAGCGAGAGCAATAATTCTAGCCCTAGACCTCCTCTGTAACTCAAAACAATAGAATTTTATAAACGTCGCCTATGGAGATTTTTAAGGGTAAAAGTTTGTCGCCATTCCACGAGCGAGCGCAATTTTGAAGCGTTACATGTTGGATATCAATTTACTCGGCGTAACATTATCTTTCACAATATAAAAAAAAATTGGATAACTTTACTGATGTCTTCATTTTTAACTCAAAAAAGTGTATTTTTCCAAAAAAAATGTGCTTGTAAGACCGCTGCGCAAATACGATGCGACAGAAAGTGTTGCAACGACCGCCATTTTATTTTCTAGGGTGTTAGAAAAAAATATATAATATTTGAGGGTTCTAAGTAATTTTCTAGCAAAAAAAAAATGTTTTTAACTTGTAAACACCAAATCGCAGAAAGAGGCTCAGTCCTTAAGTGGTTAAAGTGAAACCATAAAAATGAGAAATAACAATAAAAATGAAAAATTCCTTTAAATATAGTGCCTGGGGGGGTCCCATTAGTCGGCCTGTAATGTGGTACATCTGTTCCATGTATAGAGAATGCTGCAGCAATAATAACATTTATAAAGCCAAAAAAATTAAATTTTTCATTCAAGCTACATTTATTTGATAAACAATGGCTTGGGGAGCCAGTCTGGATTATGAGGCCACAATGTAGTGCACGGGGAACAAAATTAGAGATTTATTTTTTTGGATAAATTCTGGTGTCTCTTTTTCAGACTTTGGAGAGAAGTAACAGGTGCGGAAAAATTGGTCTTTGGGTATCGGTGGCGCCTTCACACCATAACCTATAGAGGTACTCTTGATGAAAGCAAAAATTGGCCTTGCTGTCAAAAATTGCAATGATACGCACCTGTCAAACAGGTGCGGAAAAATTGGACTTTGGGTGTCAGTGGCGCTTTCACATCGTATACCTATATAGGTACTTTTGATGAAAGCAAGAATTGGCCTTGCTGTCAAAAATTGCAATGATTTGGACCAGTAAAATTAGTTTTTGGGTGTCGGTGGTGCCTTCACACCATAACCCTATGCAGGTACTCTTGATGAAAGCAAGAATTTTCCTTGCTGTCAAAAATTGAAATGATATGCACCTGTCAAACAGGTGCACAAAAATTGGTCCTACAACAAAAGATTTCTTCCAGAACATCCACAAAGCTAGGCAGCCTAGACAGTCTTTCAGAGATTCAGGATCCAGGGAGCACTTAATCAGTGACATTGGCATCAGGGGCTTAATAGCTGCTGCCAATCCTGGACTGATTCATTTTGATAAATGTCAGCCGGTCCACGAAGTCTCTTATCTGTCACAAAACCTCCAGCAGTACTGAATGCCTGTTCGAAAAGCATGCTGGATGCAGGGCAGCCCAGCAGCTCTATTGCATACTGGGCAAGTTCTGGCCAGCTGTCTATTCTCATGACCCAGTGACCCATTGAATTATCAACTGGAAAGCTCTCCATATCTGTTTTTGCCCCTAGATAATCTCCCACCATATGATGAAGATGCTGCCAATGGGATGTGGTAGCTGACAGTCCCGAGGACTAAAAAAATTTTGAAAGGCATCACTGAGGTGGCCCCCTTCCCCACTGCTCGCTCCTCTCTTGACCAACAGAAGCCTCAAAACAAAGTTTTCCACCAAGCTGTAACCTACCAGAGTCGGGAAAGGCATTACATAAACTCCTCTTTAAGCCATCCTCAAGAGATTTCATCTTCTGCTTCCTCTGTGGAGATGGGATGAGTTCTGAGACTTTCCCCTTGTAACGGTGGTCAAGGAGGGTTGCCAACCAATAGTGATCCTTCTCCTTGATGCCACGTATTCTTGGGTCCTTTTGCAGGCTTTAAAGAATGAGGGAGCCCATGCTTCACAAGTTGTACATGCCATATGGAAGAATGATTTCATACCCCTGATGGAAACTTTGATATATTCCTTGCAATTTGGATTGAGTGGATGACGTTCAAAAAATCAGGTGTTTATGTGGACCTCCTCATTTCAAACTGCTCTCAGTAAACTTGGGTGAAATGCTCAGTAGATAATGACCTCCTAATTACAGATGGGTATGGTTGTATTTTTAGATTATTGTGTATTAGAATTGCAAAAATACCCCCCACCCCCCACATATCGTATTAACCCCCCTTCGTTTCCCCCCTTCTTCATGTCTCTTGCCTATTGAGTTACTTATTACTTACTTCTGATGCTTAATTTACTATAAGTCTGGTCTTCTTTGCAGCAGTAGGATTTATGTCTGTACTCGATTTTATGGACCGCAATTACCTGTCTTATCGTAATACACTCTTACCTTTACAATAAAAAAAAATAATTAAAAAAAAGAAATGCAAAAAAGTTTCAAACTTCCAAATGATGTTTTCAGCATGAATTCTGTATAAACTTTAAGTGATAATAAGACCTAATAAGTGCCTCGATGAGATCTTTGTTCCTCAGGCTGTAGATCAGAGGATTCAGCAAGGGGTTAATGAGTGCAGATATGACTGTGAACAGTTTGTTTAAATTGACCATATTGCTGGAATTTGGAACCAAATAAATAAAAATTAAAGATCCATAAAAGATGAAGACCACGGTGAGGTGTGATGAGCAGGTGGAGAATGCTTTCCGCTTTCCAGTCTTGCTATGGATTCTGAGGATGGTAATTAAAATATAGACATAGGGAAGAAAGGTCAAAATAACTACTCCTGATCCAAGACCAACACCGATTAGGAATACGGCCACTATGTTTATGAAGGGGTCAGTACATGTAATTTGATATAAGTGTGGAAGGTCACAAAAGAAGTTGTGGATAGAAGATGTTCTGCAGAAGGACAACCTGAGCAAAAATAAAGTATGAACCAAAGAGACAGAACATGCTACAACCCAGACCAGAGAGGCCACATGAACACGGACTCTCCAAGACATAATTAGCTTGTAATGTAAAGGGTGGCAGATGGCAAGGTAGCGGTCGTAGGACATAGCTGAGAGCAAGAAAAGTTCTGACCAACCAAAGGAGATGTAGAAAAAGACTTGGGATATACAGGCAGGAATGGATATTGATTGGCTTTTTGTGACCAAATCAAAGAGCATCCTTGGTGCCGTCACTGATGAATAGCAGATGTCCAGAAATGCCAAGTTTGCAAGAAAAAAATACATGGGGTTGTGCAGATGGTAGTCAGTGAGGACCAAGAAAAAAATAATAAGGTTTGTGATAAGAGTCATCAGATAGATCAGAAGAAAGAGCACAAAAAGTCCATTCATGGTCAGTGGATGGTCTGATAGACCCACAAGAATAAAAGAGGAAATCTTTGTCAAATTCCTCATATTACACATTTTTTTCTTTGTTTAAATATATCACTATAGAACTGTAATAAAATCATAGATCTGAGGATTTAATAATAGGAAAACATGTACGGTGTGTTCACACATTCTACTCAGATTTACATGTAAGTATTTTTAGCAATTCATATTTTATTCTTATATAAAATGTTGGTATTCCCTCAGGACCATCTGCTGTGTTGTAAAAACACAAAGCTGAAAGTCTCATTAAAGGTCTCTTAATTTGTAACACCTCGAGAGAGTCTTTTTCTATAATTGTGTACCGCCTTTAACATCTGAATTGAAGATACACTGAAAGTGTTTTTATATTTTTTGTCACCTCTTTTGCTTATTGGTTAGTGGACAGAGTGACCTAAAACACAATAAAAAGAACATTGCTTTCCTTTTAGCTTCCATCATTTTATAGTTACATTTTTATAAAGGTTGTTCATTTAAAACTTTTTTGGATTGCACAGTTTATAGCCCGTAAGGAGCTATAACCTTTAGGCTTGGGTGGGTACAAATTGTCCAGGGTCACCACAGTTTGCTAGCTAAACTGACCAAAATACAAAAACACAAAACGCAGGTAGCTGTCTTCCTGTAGAACATTGGATCTTCAGCTCTTTTTGGTGGCTAAAAATTTGCCAGTGGCACTTTAACTTGACTGCAGCACCAACAGGCCTTAAAGGAGAGACACAAGTCACAGGGAGGTGTCTATATAAAAATACATAGAATGTAGTCCTTAGGTATGGAGGGGTAAAAATTGGCAAGTGGCACCATAGTTTCAAGGCCGCACTGGCAGATCCAAATGTTTAGCCAGAGGTCATAGTCAGCAATCTTCCTAAACATACTTTAAAGAAGAATTGGCATAGTATATTTTTACAAAGTTACATCGGTCCAACTGTCAGGACACTACCTAGAACAGAGACTCACAAGTGCCAATATAAAGGCCAAGCACTTCTGCCAATATCCTTTGTAGTCATGGTAGTTTTCACAAAAACATGCACAGGTGCAATCTGTCTGTGCGAGTCGGTGCACGTGCATACCTATCCAATTCCAGAACTGGTGCCAAACACCCTTTTTAAAGAAAGAAGCAGTGACAAATGGTTGCCGGATGATCTTCAGCTTGTCGATGACCCTTGCCTCTGGCGCATCTTTGTAAATATTCTCACTTCCTGTTACTGACTCAGCTTGTCTCTGAATTGCCCCTCTACCTAACCTCTGATTGTGACCTCATCTCATTAAAGGATTCTGCTTCTTTTGATCAACCATCCATGACCCTAGCTTGGTTCCTGACTACTCTGCTGTCCTCACCTATCTGTCTCATCATGTATGACCCTGGCTCTGGCTCCTGACCATGCTGTCATCTCTTATTCTACTGATTAGTGTATGACCTCAGTCTGGATCCTGACCTTGACAATGCCACTCCAGTTCCTTCCCTGCTGGTGATATTCTGCACCACCTTCACCTCCTGTGTGGGTCAGCACTCCGTCAGCTGCCTCGCCTGACCTGCTCTTTCACAGTTTCCCTTACGTTTCAGCTGAGGTCCACACCCTCCTCCCTTAGAACAATACAGCTGATCACCTCCTGGAGCAGCTACCAGTGAACTGGTCTATCAGCACCTGTGTCCATTTGAGCCTTGCACTCCCTGTCATCACCACTGAGGGATAACATGTGCTTGTACCATAGCCACAAGGAAAGCTCGCTATTCATTTCTTTTCTACCAACCAGGTACATGACAGTATCATCCAGCCACATGGCAGCTACTTCCAACTGGAGGGTTGACTTCAAACTCTAACTGCTACCTCTGCATCACCTGTTCAGAGTCCACCAAGATCTTCCACTACAACAGCCTCAACCTCCCAGGGCAATTAGCCAGTAACCCCTACTTTGCTGATTCCATCGTAATGCAGAGTTACAACCCCTGAGTGGTATGTGGGAGATGAGTGGAAGTTCAGGGATTTTCATGCCAGCTGTACTCTGCATCCCCAGACTTTCTCGCTTGAATTGTACAGGTGGGGTTTATCATATCCCTTCTATTGGATGAACCAATATTGTGGCTACGGTTTGTACCAGTCTCACTTAACCTTTGGGTGACAGAATTCTTGCCGCTCAGATCCATTCTCGTGAAACCTTGTGACCGCTGCTTTGTCCCTGAGAATCTCCGCACTACCGTGCTCAGACTTACCATTTTCCCAAGGCTGCTGGCCACCCAGGGAAGAATCAACTCAGTTGGGCTATTTCCCAACAATTCTGGTGGCCCAGTCTATGCGCCGATGTAGCCACCTTCATAGCTGATTGCTCGGTGTGTGCTCAAAGTAAGATACCATGACACCTTCCAGTGGGCATCCTACAATCCATACCCAATGCAGAGAGGCCTTGGACTCACCTGTATATGGATTTTATTGTGGAGTTACCCAACTCTCAGGGCAACACAGTTATCCTTATGGTGGTTGATCGGTTCTCGAAAATGTCTCATTGTATTCCACTCAAGAAGTTGCCCACATCCAAAGAACTTGCTTCCATTTTTGCTCGGGAGATTTTTCGCTTACATGGGCTACCGAAGGTCATCATCTCGGACAGGGGTAGCCAGTTTGTGTCCAGGTTTTGGCGAGCCTTTTGTGCACAGTTGGAAATTCAGTTTTCCTTCTCCTCTGCGTATCACTGGCAGTCCAATGGGGCCGCAGAACAAGCCAATCAGTCCTTGGAGCAGTTTTTACATTGCTACAGTTCTGACCACCATAACAACTGGTCAGACCTATTACCTTGAACGGAGTTTGCTCACAATAGTGCTGTCAATACCGCTTCCCAATTGTCTCTATTCATGGCGAATTATGGTTTCCAACCATCCATGTTGCCTGACTCATTTGTTCCTCAGAGTATTCCTGTGCTGGAGGAGCATCTCTGTGGTCTTCGTTCCACTTGCGTACAGGTCCAAGAGTCCTTGCAAGATACTAATGATAGGTACAGACACCTTACTTACCGTGGATGCCTACCTGCCCCTTCCCACCAAGTTGGGGTCAGGCTCTGGCTGTCATCTTGCAACCTCCGACTCTGTGTTACCTCACTGAAGCGGGCACCATGGTTTATTGGGCCTTTCTGTATTCTCCGTAGGATCAACCCAGTGGTTTACACTTTAGACCTTCCTTCTAATATGCGTATTTCTAATGTATTTCATGTCTCCTTATTAAAACCTTTGGTATGCAACCGTTTCACCACCTCAGTACCACGTCCTCACCCAGTTTAAGTTGTGAACCATGAGGAGTGTGAAATACAATCTATCATTGATTCCCGTAGGTTCCGTGGGTGCATACAGTACCTGGTTCATTGGAAAGGGTACAGTCAGGAGGAAAGCTCTTGGGTCTCATCCTTGGACATACATGCTCCTGTCCTCCTCCTTGCTTTCCATAGACATTTTCCCCTCAAACCCAGTGGTCCTCTGAGGGGGAGGGGTAGTTGAGGAGGGGGTACTGTCAGGGATGGGCTCAGCCCTTTCTTCTCAGTGCTCTGTGCTCAGCTGTTGGTACTCTCTTCATTCCACAGTGACTCACCTGGTCTTCATTTCCCGCTCATCAGCTAGCCCTGCTGGCTATTTAAACTGAAATAAATCATAAAGCCTGTATCTACCGCTAAACTGATATTCAATAATTCACTAAAATAATTACACAACCAATCACCATATGAATACACATATGGCGCAGCCCACGTGGCCAAAAACTGCATGCACAAAAGGAAGGAGAAAGATCCTGCCAAGAAGGTCACATCTGCGGAACACCACGGTTGATTAAAAATATATTTTAATGTAGAAAAAGCACCATAATTGACAAACAGCAAAAACTCTACAAAAATTCCAGAGAAGATAGCCTTCAAACCTAAATAAATTAAAAAGACAAAGTTGCCTAGGGAAAGGTCGCAGCTGCGCTTGCATCCATTCAACCCAGCAGTCACACTTAAAACTGAACTTCAGAACTCAATGAACTAAATGCAATTTTCACACTGTACAGTCCAAAGGAGATTCCATGAGACCACTAATAATGGTGTGTAAATCCACTGGTATGGATGCAGGTGCTAAAAATGCAGATTCCGTGTTACAGGACTGCCCAGCATGGATGTATATTGGGTAATTAGTTCATACAAATACTTCCTACAGTCCTGGAGCTATGCTCATTGAAGGCATTTAGGCTGTGACTGCAGGCAATGCCTGATGGATCAGGCTGGTAATCACCAGAGTCAAGCACGGGAAGATCACCCTGGTACTTGAACGTTCCTTGAGGATAGTTCATCAAAAGGGAGGATGATGGGAAATTGGGAGGGCTTGGTACATGAGGAGGAGAAGAAAACAAAGCCGTTCTGTGTTACAGCATAGTAGCTTCTAATGACATCCTAGATTGTGCATATAGGAATACACTGACATCTCATCACCTCTGCCGTCTCCACTTGACCATCCACCTATCGCTCCCAGCTCCTTTATGCAGATTGCAGATAGACACTGAAGCGGTTCCAGAACATTGTACCAGATTTTTTTTATTATACAGGTTTACTTCTTTGGATTTACCAGTTTTATAACCTGGTAATCTTAAAGAATAACTCTAGCCTCTTTATCTACTTTATATAAGCCAGGAATCACCTCCACTAGCTCAGGTAACTCCATTCCTTTTTTTACTGAGCCAACAGGCTTTGGTATATTGTACATGTGTATTTGTTTTTGTATAGAACTTAAAGGAGAAGCCTTCTCCTTTCATTCTCTGGTAAATGTAGCATAAAGGCATCTCAAATAGTTTCCCCCATTAAAGAATTCTATGACTTGCCGTAGAACGGGATTCCCATAAGAATGTATGGTAAGTCTACTGTGCAATGCTGGCCTTGCAAGGGAATTTTCTGAGAGGATGCGGTGTGGTACCCAGTTGCCCAAGAGCAAATATTTCCATGGATCTCAGACAGGTAAGTGGAAAATTTGGAGGGCTTGCTGGTGAAGGGGGCCTTCAGTTAAACTTCATCTTTTCTAAAAGTACATTATCCTTTAATTAACATCTTCTAACTTGTAACTATGGATGAGCTGAATGTACCTGGGTTCAATTACGATGAGGTCTGATAAACTGTGCTGAAGTTCTGATCATTAATCCAAACCCAAAAAAAGTCAATGGGAGTGTCCTGGCCTTTTTTAATAGATAGGCATCCTCATATTGATTAGTGGTTCCAAATTAATAACTACTGCAGTAGGGAACAGACACAAAAGATACACTCCACATCTTTCCAAATAACTATTCTGCTTTATTATGATGCAATTGAAGGTTTTTATATACATGATTACGTAGGTATCACATTATTATTACAATTCTATGTTTATGGTAACAAGGGGCGTAACATAGGCAGGCTAATTCTAATCAGGACTTGAAAGAATGTAAATATTTACTGAAAACATTATTAGTGCTGTTTGCACAGTGAGGGCAGAGTGCAATACATACAAAATAGAATACAATAATATGCAGAACTTACAAATTTCCATTACAGTCTCCTCTCTCATCTTAATCTTTTTTTTTTCACTCAATAAATGTAAAATTACAAAATTGTTATCTTAATCTAAACTAATCCATTTTACAATTTTCCCAAAAACCTGGATTTCATTTCCAACCAAAGGTTGTCTAAACCAGTTACAATATATCTTTTTTAATAAATTGTTAAACTCATATCAGAAATGAATACTCAAATGATAATCTCAATATCACACCCTAATTATAATATCTATCCAGAGATATATGTCCTTAAATTAGGACATTTTACTTAATTTTACTTAACTTATCTTTTTTAAATGCACTGTTTCCACTATCAAAGGATATTCAATTTGTGTAATACACGGTTAAATGAAACCTTCATTTTTCCATGTTTGGAAAACAGATTCAAAAATAATTGTGATCACATTGTTTATCATTAGATTCATTAACCCGGCACATTTTGTTATAAATAAATTGGCATAGTGTCCTTCCAGCTTATCACTGATCTCTCATCCCAGCTACATTCTTTCATGAGAACACAAAGGAGGGGGTCACATCTGCATACATAACACACACAAGAGATAGAAGTAAAGGTTCCAGCATTCAAACACATACACAAATATCTCTCTAAAATCTTTTAAATTTTTCCCATTTGTAAACAACACATGCATATCATTTTCTCACTTTCTTTTAACTCTCTTTAATATATCCCTGCTTTAATTCTGCTTTCCTTATTTTGTTCTGATATCCTTTGCATCCCATGTATTGTAATCCCATACTTCACATACTCTAGCTTCTATGATTCTATGATCAGACGGGCAGCCATAGTGCTCATCCCATCTTCCCACTCTGACAACATATAAAGTATTCTGTATTAACTCTTTTTTCTTTGTTTTGACTTTACTAGTTGTAGTGCCTGACCCCAAATTCACCCCACAACTTAACATCAGAATGTCTCTTTCTGTCTAGTGTTAATTGTCACCCTTCATCCATCCTGCTCACATAGATAGCTCTTTCTCTAGCTGTTTACTCTGCATGATTCTTAGTCCCTGTGGATTTTAGTAACCCAGTTACCCATTGTGGATCCCTGTCCACTTTAATCATTAATCTAGGGGCTCAGTATAGGCGGAACGGCACCTTCGGTTCATATATAGCGCTCTTCTTGCACTGGGCATTTTTGAGGGTCTCTTACCCTTCATTCCCTTACTTAATTTATTGCCCATCATGACTGGTCAGTCTTCTCTACGTGTGCCTATACCCTCTTGCCTCTAAACTACTTGATCTAGTAGATGTACTACATATACCAGTGAACAGCACTATTCTTCCCTTTCTTATCTATAACACTCCGATGGACAATAGACAGTGACAACATAACATATAACCACCAATCAATACAGTTCGATTAAGGGGAGTAAAATAGGTACCCTTTGTCCCGAAAATGCCTTACCGATCAAGGAAGTCTGATAACTCAAATGTAAGCAAAAGGCTTACCTCAGCCGGCTGATTATCAGAAATTTCCAGATCATCTCAAGCTCTTTGTTTCGGATTCTCAGGGTCACCTGTAAATCCTCTCCTATGCAAAGCTCGCCATCTGTCCTGGCCATTTTATATATAGGCAACTCCTATCCTCATATTGATTAGTGGTTCCAAATTAATAACTACTGCAGTAGGGAACAGACACAAAAGATGCACTCCATACCTTTCCAAATAACTGTCCTGCTTTATTATGACGCAATTGAAGGTTTTTATACACATGATTACGTAGGTATCTCATTAATATTGCAATTGTACGTTGATGGTAACAAGGGGCGTTACATAGGCAGACTAATGCCCCGTACACACGGTCGGAAAATGTGTGATAGGACCTTGTTGTCGGAAATTCCGACCGTGTGTAGGCTCCATCACACATTTTCCATCGGATTTTCCGACACACAAAGTTTGAGAGCAGGATATAAAATTTTCCGACAACAAAATCCGTTGTCGGAATTTCCGATCGTGTGTACACAAATCCGATGCACAACATGCCACGCATGCTCAGAATAAATAGAGAGATGAAAGCTATTGGCTACTGCCCCGTTTATAGTCCCGACTTACATGTTTTACGTCACCGCGTTCAGAATGATCGGATTTTCCCACAATTTTGTGTGACCGTGTGTATGCAAGACAAGTTTGAGCCAACATCCGTCGGAAAAAATCCTAGGATTTTGTTGTCAGAATGTCCGAACAAAGTCCGACCGTGTGTACGGGGCATAATTCTAATCAGGATTAGAAAGAATGTAAACATGTACTGAAAACATTATTAGTGCCGTGTGCACAGTGAGGGCAGAGTGCAATACATACAAAATAGAATACAATTATATACAGAACTTACAAACTTCCATTACAGGAGCTGAATCCTTAAAATCAGTTCTGGCAATTTTCAAGGCGAATAGGCAAGTGTTTGTCAAACAAACAGGGGGGGACAAAAAAATGAACCAAAAAAAATTACTGTGTAGCAGGGAGTAGCCATTTTAGTAATAAAGTGGATTTCTAACAATCCCCAATTCCTTTAAAAAACATGTTTGGGGGATGCCCTAAATCTGACTATGACATAGCGCACATATACGATCTTTACAAGTACAGTATGTACTACAGCAAAATGGACATTTACAAAGTAAAGAAATACCATTTAAATTGCCAATAAATTTAATTTCCCCCCAGCCTGGTTTTCTTTGTATAAAATGTGAATTACCAGTAAATTTGTTTTGGCACTTTTGCTCTAGTACATTCAACAGCAAGAATGCAAACAATTCATACCAGAACCCTTAATCTTGTTGAAGGTCTGTTATGGGTTTTAACCACTTCGCGCCCGCACTATAGCCGAAAGACGGCTGCAGCGCGGACACTATCTGCCGGTGGGCCGTCCCTGGACATCCTCCTGATTACTTCCGCGTTGCACGCTCCCGCGGGCGCGCATCGAGGAGGTTCTGTGCTGGCCATGTCCCTTGGACACAGCCAGTCACAGATCGCTGAAAACGGCCAATCATAGGGGCCCTTTTCAGCACGATCGGCGGTGCCAATGAGAGACGATCCCATATGTTTACATATGAGATCATCACTCATCGCAGGTGTTCTGCGGCTCTCCCTCCTCACACAGAGACAGCATGTGAGGAGGGAAAGCGAACCGCTGCGGCGGTAAGTAAAAAAAAAAAATGAAAATAAAGTGTCAAACTGCCATCTGTCCCTGCCATCTGTCCCTGCCATCTGTCCCAACTGTCATGTCCCAGCCATCTATCCCCAGTGCCATCTGTCCCCACTGTCATCTGTCATCAGTGCCACATAGTGCCATCTGTCATCAGTGCCACATAGTGCCATCTGTCATCAGTGCCACATAGTGCCATCTGTTATCAGTGCCATCTGTCATCAGTGCCATCTGTCATCAGTGCCACATAGTGCCATCTGTCATCAGTGCCACGTATCAGTGCCATCTGTCATCAGTGTCATCAGTGCCACGTATTAGTGCCATCTGTCATCAGTGCCACGTATTAGTGCCATCTGTCATCAGTGCCACGTGTCATCAGTGCCACGTATTAGTGCCATCTGTCATCAGTGCCATCTGTCATCAGTGCCACTTGTCATCAGTGCCACGTGTCAGTGCCACATATTAGTGCCATCTGTCATCAGTGTCACGTGTCATCAGTGCCACGTATTAGTGCCATCTGTCATCAGTGCCACATCAGTGTCAGTGCCACATCAGTGCCATCTGTCATCAGTGCCACGTATCAGTGCCACGTATCAGTGCCATCTGTCATCAGTGCCATGTCAGTGTTACGTGTCATTGTCCTGGTGCTCCAGGGCCTTCAAAAGTGTAATAGGTAATCAACAAGTTAGATATGTAATTTATGCTCCTTAAACACCTGATAGTGCTCCCTGCATGTTGGGCCTCTCTATGTGGCCACGCTGCGAAAAAGTCCCACACATGTGGTATTGTAATACTCAGGAGGAGTAGCAGCATGTATTTTGGGGTGTTATTTGTGGTATATACATGCCATGTGAGAGAAATAACCTATTACAATGACAATTTTGTGGGGGAAAAAACAAAATCTTCATTTTGCAAAGAATTGTGGGAAAAAATTACAACATCAAAAAGCTCACCATGCATCTTACTAAACACCTTGGAATGTCTACTTTCAAAAAAGGGGTCATTTGGGGGGTGTTTGTACTTTCCTGGCTTGTTCGGGTCGCAAGAAATGAGATAGGCCGTCAGTACATCAGGTGTGATCAATTTTTTATGATTTGCACCATAACTTGTAGACTCTCTAACTTTCACAAAGACCAAATAATATCCACTAATTTGGGTTATTTTTACCAAAGATATGTAGCATTATAAATTGTGGCCAAAATTTATGAAGAAAAAATACTAATTGCAAAATTTTATCACAGAAACTAAGAAAAATGTGTTTTTTTTCCAAATTTTTGGTCTTTTTTCATTTATAGCGCAAAAAATAAAAAACCCAGCGGTGATCAAATACCATCAAAAGAAAGCTCTATTTGTATGAAAAAAAGGACAAAAAATTAATTTGGGTACAGTATTACATGACTGAGTAATTGTCATTCAAAGTGTGACAGCGCTGAAAGCTGAAAATTGGTCTGGGCAGGAGGGGGGTTTAAGTGCCCAGTAGGCAAGTGGTTAAGGGGGATCCCTACGCAAAAAACAAAACAAAAATCACAGAGTGGGCTCCCTAAAATTTATAGCAGACCCTTCAGGTCTGGTATGGAGTTTAAGGGGGTACCCCATGCAAAAAAACAAGAAAATAGGACATGGCATCGCCCCAATATCCTTACCAATATCTTATCTATGAAAGCGGTCCTGCTAGCCAGGAAAGGGGATAACCTGGATGTGCCCTGCCCCCTCCTAAACAATACCAGGCCAAATGCCTTAAGATGGGGAGGATACCTTGCCAGGGGGAAACCCCCCTGGTAAAGCACTTTGTCCCCATGTGTATGAGGACAGGGACCTCTTCCCTACAACCCTGCCATGGGAGTCCGGGTACTGCCACGAGGGACATGTATCAATAAAAAAAAAGTTAGTAAAAAACATAATTTTTAAATGAGCAGTGATTTACTGATGCTTAACCACTTAAGGACCGCCCGCCATCATTTTACGTTGCTACTTTGAAGAGGAATATCGTTGTTATGACAGCAGCTTTTCCATTCAAGCTACCTTTATTTTATAAACAATGGCTTGGGGAACCAGTCTGTATGATTTGGCCACAATGTAGTGTACTGAGAACAAGATTAGAGATTTATTTTTTGGATAAATTCTGGTGTCTCTTTTTCAGACTTTGGACCGAAGTAACAGGTGCGGAAAAATTGGTCTTTGGGTGTCGGTGGCGCCTTCACACCGTATTCCTATAGAGATAATCTTGATGAAAGCAAAAATTGGCCTTGCTGTCAAAAATTGCAATGATATGCACCTGTCAAACAGGTGCCGAAAAATTGGGCTTTGGGTGTCGGTGGCGCTTTCACACCGTATCCCTGTACAGGTACTTTTATTGAAAGCAAGAATTGGCCTTGCTGTCAAAAATTGCAATGTTATGCACCAGTCAAATTAGTTTTTGGGTGTCGGTGGCGCCTTTATACCATAACCCTATGCAGGTACTCTTGATGAAAGCAAGAATTGGCCTTGCTGTCAAAAATAGAAATGATATGCACCTGTCAAACAGTTGCGGAAAAATTGTTCCTTGGGTGTTAATTGTGCCCATGAAACCTACACCAAAATATTTCTTCCAGATGAAATCAACACCCACAAAGCTAAGCAGCCTAGACAGTCTTTCAGAGATTCAAGATCCAGGAAGCACTTAATCGGTGACATCGGCATCAGGGGATTAATAGCTGCTGCCAATCCAGGACTGATTCATTTTGATAAATGTCAGCCGGTCCACTGTATCTGTGGACAGACGCACTCTCTTATGTGTCACAAAACCTCCAGCAGCACTGAATGCCTGTTCGGAAAGCATGCTGGATGCAGGGCAGCCCAGTAGCTCTATTGCATACTGGGCAAGTTCTGGCCAGCGGTCTATTCTCATGACCCTGTAACCCAGTGAATTGTCGACTGGAAAGCTCTCTATATCTGTTTTCGCCCCTAGATAATCTCCCACCACATGATGAAGACGCTGCCAATGGGTTGTGGAAGCTGACAGTCCTGGGAGCCGAGGACTAGAAAATTTTGAAAAGGCATCACTGAGGCACCCCCCTTCCCCACCGCTCCTCTCTTGACCAACAGAAGCCTCAAAACGAAGTTTTCCACTAGACTGTAACCTACCAGAGTCAGGAAAGGCATTACATAAACTTCTCTTTAAGGCATCCTCAAGAGATTTCATCTTCTGCTCCCTCTGTGGCGATGGGATGAGTTACAAGATTTTCCCCTTGTAACGGTAGTCAAGGAGGGTTGCCAACCAATAGTGATCCTTCTCCTTGATGCCACGTATTCCTGGGTCCTTTTTCAGACTTTGAAGAATGAGGGAGCCCATGCTCCACAAGTTGTACATGCCATAAGGAAAAATGACTCCATGTCCCTAAAGGAAACTTTGATTTGCAACTTGGAACAAGTGGATGACTTTCAAAAAATAAGGTGTTTATGTGGACCTCCTCATTTCAAACTGCTCTCAGTAAACTTGGGTGAAATGCTCAGTAGATAATGACCTCCTTATTACAGATGGTTATGGTTGTATTTTTAGATTATTGTATATTAGGATTGCAAAAATACCCCCCACATATCGTATCAACCCCCCTTCTTTTTCCTCCTTATTCATTTCTCTTGCTTATTGACTTACTTATTACTTACTTCTGATGCTTGTTAATTTATTATAATGCCCTGTACACATAGAATTTTGTGATAGGACCCTGTTGTCGGAAATTCCGACCGTGTGTAATCTCCATCACACATTTTCCCATTGGAATTTCCGACACACAAAGTTTGAGAGCTTGCTATAAAATTTTCCGACAACAAAATCCGTTGCCGGAAATTCCGATCGTGTGTACACAAATCTGAAACACAAAGTGCCATGCATGCTCAGAATAAATTAGGAAATGAAAGCTATTGGCTACTGCCCCGTTTATAGTCCCGATGTACGTGTTTTACGTCACCACGTTCAGAACGATCGGATTTTCCGACAACTTTGTGTGACCGTGTGTATGCAAGACAAGTTCGAGCCAACATCCGTCGGAAAAAATCCATGGTGCGATCAATGTCCAACCGTGTGTACAGGGCATTAGTCTAGTCTTCTTTGCACAAGTAGTATTTATGTCTGTACTCGATTTTATGGACCGCAATTACCTGTCTTATTGTAATACCCTCTTACCTTTACAATAAAAATAAAATAATAAAAAAAAAGAAATGCAAAAAGTGCCAAACTTCCAAATGATGTTTTAAGCATGAATTCTGGATAAGCTTTAAGTGATAATAAGACATAATAATGCCTCAATGAGATCTTTGTTCCTCAGGCTGTAGATCAGAGGATTCAGCAATGGGTTAATGAGGGCAGATGTGACTGAAAACAGTTTGTTCGAAGTGTGCATATTGCTGGAGGAGGGAAAAAAGTAAATAAAAATCATATTATGGAAGGTAAAATAGTAATTTTAAGGTTAACCAAAACATAATGGAACTGCTACATTTGGTCTGTGGGTTGCAATGACTCCTGACCATGCAAGTATAAGTACATGTGTGACCCCCTGACATGTTTACATTTTATAAAAGACATTACTGAATTTTTTTAGTCAACTGAAAATGGCCCAGAAATACGAAAAAAATTTCAAATTTCACAATGATATTTTCAGAGGGATGCCCGGATTAACTTCAAGTGATAATAGGACCTCATAAGTGCCTCCATAAGGTCTTTGTTCCTCAGGCTGTAGATCAGAGGATTCAGCAATGGGTTAATGAGGGCAGATATGACTGTGAACAGTTTGTTTAAACTGACCATATTGCTGGAAGTTGGAACCAAGTAAATAAAAATTAAAGATCCATAAAAGATGAAGACCACAGTGAGGTGTGATGAGCAGGTGGAGAATGCTTTCCTCTTTCCAGTCTTGCTACGGATTCTGAGGATGGTACTTAAAATATAGACATAGGGAAGAAAGGTCAAAATAACTACTCCTGATCCAAGACCAACACCTATTAAGAATACGGCCACCATGTTTATGAAGGGGTCAGTACATGTAATTTGATATAAGTGTGGAAGGTCACAAAAGAAGTTGTGGATGGAAGTTGTTCTGCAGAAGGACAACCTGAGCAAAAATAAAGTATATACCAAAGAGATGGTACATGAGGCAACCCAGATCAAAGAGGCCACGCGAACACGGACTCTCCAAGACATAATTAGCTTGTAATGTAAAGGGTGTCAGATGGCAAGGTAGCGGTCGTAGGACATAGCCGAGAGCAAGAAAAGTTCTGACCAACCAAAGGAAATGTAGAAAAACACTTGGGATATACAGGCAGGAATGGAAATTGATTGGCCTTTTGTGACCAAATCAAAGAGCATCCTTGGTGCGGTCACTGATGAATAGCACATGTCCAGAAATGCCAAGTTTGCAAGAAAAAAATACATCGGGTTGTGCAGATGGTAGTCAGTGAGGACCAAGAAAAAAATAAGAAGGTTTATGGTAAGAGTCATTAGATAGATCAGAAGGAAGAGCACAAAAAGTACATTCATGGTTGGTGGATGGTCTGATAGACCCACAAGAGTAAGATAGGTAAGCTCTGTCATATTCCTCATAATATAATTTTTTTGTTTGTTTAAATTATTCAATATAAAACAGTAATACAATTTTGGATCTGAGGATTTAATAATTGGAAAACCTGTCTGTGGTGTTCACACATTCTACTCAGATTTACATGTAAGCATTTCTACCAGCTAATGATTTATTCTTATATAAAATGTTGGAAGTCCTTCAGGACAGTCTGCTGTGTTGTAAAAACACAAACCTGAAGGCTTATTACAGATCTCCTAAGATATAATTGGTATAATTGGTATCACCTTGAGATAACCTTTTTTCTATAATTTAGTAAAGTCTTTAACAATTAAATTTAAAATCCACTGTAAGTATTTTTTTAACCACTTCCCGCCCGCCCTATAGCGGATTGATGTCCGGGAAGTGGTTCTGTTATCCTGACTGGACGTCATATTACGTCCAGCAGGATAACAGTCTGACACACCGCTACACTGATCTTGGTAAAAAGCCTCCGGCGGAGGCTCTTTACCACGTGATCAGCCGTGTCCAATCACGGCTGATCACGCTGTCAATAGGAAGAGCCGTTGATCGGCTCTTCCTCACTCGCGTCTGACAGACGCAAGTAGAGAAGAGCCGATCGGCGGCTCTCCTGGCAGGGGGGGTCTGCGCTGATTGTTTATCAGCGCAGCCCCCCCTCAGATCACCCCACTGGACTACCAGGCATGCCACTAGGACCACCAGGGAAGGGGCAACGTGGATGGCCAGGTATGTATCCCATGGCCATCCACATGTGCCCAATCTGTGCCAATCAGTGCCCACAAATGGGCACTGATTGGCACTATTATGTCAATGATCTGCCCAGCAATGCCCAGATCTGCCCAGCAATGCTTTATCAGTGCCACCTGTCATTGCCCATCTGTGCAACCTGTCATTGCCCATCGGTGCCACCTGTCAGTGCTCATCTGTGCCCATCTGTGCCCATCAGTGCCCACCTATCAGTGCCCATCAGTGCCACACATCAGTGCCACACATAAGTACCCATCAGTGCCACCCATATATACCAATCAATGCCACCTACGAGTGCCCATCAGTGCCGCCTATGTGTGCCCATCGGTGCCACCTATGAGTGCCCATCAGTGCCGCATACCAGTGCCACCTATCAGTGCCCATCAGTGCCACCTATCAGTGCCCATCAGTGCCGCCTATCAGTGCCCATCATCAGTGCCCGTTAGTGCCACCTCATCAGTGCCACCTCATTGGTGCCACCTCATCGGTGCCCATCAGTGCCGCCGTATCAGTGCCCATCAGTGCAGCCATATCAGTGCCCATTATTGAAGGAGAAAGCGTACTTATTTACAAAAAAATTTAACAGAAACAACGAAAAACTTGTTTTTTTTCGAAATTTTCAGTCTTTTTTTATTTGTTGCGCAAAAAATAAAAACCGCAGAGGTGATCAAATACCACCAAAAGAAAGCTCTATTTGTGGGAACAAAATGATAAAAAATTTGTTTGGGTACAGTGTATCATGATCGCGCAATTGTCATTCAAATTGCAACAGCGCTGAAAGGTGAAAATTGGGCTGGGCGGGAAGGTGTCTAAGTGCCTGGTATTGAAGTGGTTAATCATTTTATCATTTTATCACCTCTATTACTTATTGGTTAGTGGACAGAGTGACCCAAAACACAATAAAAGGAACATTGCTTTCCTTTTAGCTTCCATCATTTTATAGTTACATTTTTATAAAGGTTGTTCATTTAAAACTTTTTTGGATTGCACAGTTTAAAGCCCGTAAGGAGCTATAACCTTTAGACTTGGGTGGGTACAAATTGTCCAGGGTCACCACAGTTTGGTAGCTAAACTGACCAAAATACAGAAACACAAAACGCAGGTAGCTGTCTTCCTGTAGAACATTGGATCTTCAGCTCTTAGATTTTGGTGGCTAAAAATTTGCCAGTGGCACTATAATTTGACTGCAGCACCAACAGGCCTTAAAGGAGAGACAAAAGTCACAGGGAGATGTCTATATAAAAATACATAGAATGTAGTCCTTAGGTATGGAGGGGTAAAAATTGGCCAGTGGCATCATAGTTTGAAGGCCGCACTGGCAGATCCAAATGTTTAGACGGAGGTCATAGTCAGCAATCTTCCTAAACATGCTTTAAAGAAGAATTGGCATGGTATATTTTTACAAAGTTACATCGTCCAGCTTGGACCAATGTAACTGTCAGGACACTACCTAGAAAAGAGACTCACAAGTGCCAATATGAAGGCCAAGCACTTCTGCCAGTATCATTTGTAGCATGGTAGTTTTCACAAAAACATGCACAGGTGCAATCTGTCTGTGCGAGTCGGTGCGCGTGCATACCTATCCAATTCCAGAACTGGTGCCAAACACCCTTTTTAAAGAAAGAAGCAGTGACAAATGGTTACCGGATGATCTTCAGCTTGTCGGTGACCCTCGCCTCTGGTGCATCTTTGTAAATATTCTCACTTCCTGTTACTGACTCAGCTTATCTCTGAATTGCCTGTCTACCTAACCTCTGATTGTGACCTCAGCTCATTTAAGGATTCTGCTTCTCCCGTCAACCATCCATGACCCTAGCTTGGTTCCTGACTACTCTGCTGTCCTCCTCACCTATCTGTTTCACCATGTATGATCCTGGCTCTGGCTTCTGATCATGCTGTCATCTCTTATTCTCTGATTAGTCTATGACCTCAATCGGGATCCTGACCTCGACAATGCCACTCCAGTTCCTTCCCTGCTGGTGATATTCTCCACCACCTTCACCTTCTGCAGGTGTCAGCACTCCATCAACTGCCTTGCCTGACCTGCTCTTCCACAGTGAGCCTTGTGTTTCAGCTGAGGTCCACACCCTCCTCCCTTAGAACTATCCAGCTGATCACCTCCTGGAGCAGCTACCAGTGAACTGGTCTATCGGCAACTGTGCTCATTAGGGCCTTGTACTCCCTGTCATCACCACTGAGGGATAACATGTGCTTGTACCATAGCCACAAGGAAAGCCCGCTAGTCATTTCTTTTCTACCAACCAGGTACATGACAGTATCATCCAGCCAATATGTCAGAGGCTGAAGGAGGTGATTCCCTGTTAGAGGCCTTGTGCCAACTCATTTTCACACTCAAGCAATCTATGGAAAGCTTACAGGGCAGCTACTTCCCACTGGAAGGTTGACTTAAAAATCTAACTGCTACCTCTGCATCGCCTGTTCAGAGTCCACCAAGAGCTTCCACTAAAGCAGCCTCAACCTCCCAGGGCCATTAGCCAGTAACCCCTACTTTGCTGATTCCAACGGAATGCAGAGTTACAACCCCTGAGTGGTATGTGGGAGATCTGTGGAAGTCCAGGGCTTTGCATGCTAGCTGTACTCTGCTGCCCCCGGACTTTCTCACATGAATTGTAAAGGTGGGATTTATCATATCCCTTCTGTTGGATGAACCTCTATATTGAGCAGAAAACCTCATCAAACTGAGTAGCTCTGCCCTCAATACAGGTATGAAATTGAGGCAATGGCACAACTGTACGATAACCCCCAATGAACTGCAACAGCTGAAGCTGCCCTTTTTACGCTCTTCAGCAAGGCTGTCAACCTGTGGAGAACAATACAGTTGAGTTTCACAAGTGGATGGCAGATGCAGGTTTTAACAATGCTGCCTTGAAGTGCCGATATTAACTAGGTCTGTCTGAGATGCTCAAGGATGAACTCAGCCGAGTTGACGCACCTGACTCCCTAGAGGGCTTTGTACACTTATCCCTCCAGTTGGATGACTGTTTACAGAGACAACATACTGCACATAAGCACATAAATTTAAAGTCTTGAAGAAACAGAAAACAGAAACCATTTGTTGACTCTGGCATTGTTCTCTTTTTTCAGAGCCATCCACTGTGGACAAGTTTGTCCTGTAATCAATTGGAACCATCTGCTTAAAAAGGTAAGTGTAAGAGTCCAGGGCTTACTACGCATGCACCAATGGCGCAATGCCGCAAGAGGAAATCCGTGCCAACTGAGCATGCGCCAAAGACGCCTCAGGGTGCCAACCCGCACCTGCGCAGAAGACTTGATGGAAAAGGGCAGGAAAATGCCCAGGACGCTCACAGGAAGTGACGTCAACCTGATGGAAAAAGGCGGGAAAATACCCAGGAGGCGCACAGGAAGTGACATTAACCAGATGGAGAAAGGCGGGAAAATCCTCAGGAGGCGCACAGGAAGTGACCTAAAACTTCCCTATATAAGCCCAGCCCAGACACTGCCAAATTGCTGGATTATCTTCAGTCCCCCTTGTTCCTGTGCTAGTGTGTGATCTGTCTGAACCTGTTGTGACCTGGAAACCTGACTACTCTTGATTGCTGCTTACCTTTGACCTCGGATTTGTACCTTAACCATTCTACTTCTTTGCCCCTTTTTGTACTTAGCTGCCAGAACCGACCCCAGCTTGGATCTCGAACATTCTTCTTCTGCTTAAACCTTTTATGCTTCATTGCCCAACTGGACTTGACCTCAGCTCGGATCCCGGACTAAGGCTTGCACGGTGCTCCGCACCCTTGGCACCCCTGCCACTCGGTGTCCCTACCAAGTCTCTGTCTCCATCTCCAGAGGCTTTAATGACCTGAGGTACAAAGGAGACCTCCCCACTACTTCAGTCTCACATCAGGTACGTGGCCTTTGCGACAGTAAGACCTCATTGACTCTAGTGCCTACTTGATGATCATACACTCTTTTCCCAATATTGACTTGTTTCCACTGACCAAATTTTAGCTATTAGATCTCATTTCCATTAAGGGATATTATTATTTATAAGAAATTCCAAAATGTTGAGCCAGGAAGCATCCAATTGGCTTTGGGGATCAAGAAGAAATTTCTTGTTTGTTGTAGCAAATTGCCTTTTCTTGCCTTCATCTATATCAACTGCATGTTCTAATTACTGAATAAATTGGGGGAAGGAATGGGACTTTGTATGAAGCATGCAGCCCAGGAGGTATCACGAAAAGAATGTGTCTGGCAGGTACATTCCATAAAAAACCATATATGCGTTGCATAGTAATATAATGTATGACAAAAAAAATATACAGTAGAATTTATTTCATGCAGGAAGTACAGTAACATGATTGTATGATAGCATGGCAACATATTGGTTCGAATTGTAAACATTATTATAAACCAGAATCATTATGACGTGTCTCCACAATAAAAAACATAAACTTGATAAGTTGGTATACTTCAGTAAGGCATATTCAGTAACATGTTGGTAACAGTCTTGGGATATAAAGAGGGGGCGTCTAATAGCTCGACGTGTTTCGTGGCTACTAACACTCATCAGGAGCAAATGTAAGGTGGGTGTCTAAGAAAAATATTATAATAAATATTAGAAGTAAACATTGTTGACTGAGTCTATAGGAAGAGGAGGAAAAAAGCAAAAAGAAAATGAAAACAAATTGTACTTAATGCTACTTACACTTGTGAATCTGGGCATAAGTGTGGAGAGCTGGCCGCTGGCCGCAAAGGTCATTAAGAAGAAATGTCTTGTTTGTTGTAGCAAATTGCCTTCTCTTGCCTTCATCTCTATCAACTGCATGTTTAGGGGTCTCAGGTTCCAAAGTGTTTTTATTTTATTTATGTATTTATTTATTTATTGGTGCTTTTGACAGACAGGTGCCTTTTTTTCAACCTATGTAACATTCGTTTGCAAGTTAATTTTCTTTCTGTAGCCTATTTGTTTGTACTGGTTCTCTATACATACAACTATGAGCCCTTAACATTTCACATTTAAATAAGAAGTTACTGAAACTCCTAGTCAGTATTGAAAAAAATACAAAAAAGCCACATTTCCAAAAATGACTTTGTGTAGCGATGTACCGGTCATTGAACATAGTGAGAGTAAGAAGAGTTTTGAGCTAGTAAAGTAGAGAAAGAAGAAGACTTGAGCTGTACAGACAGGGAAGGCAATTGATCGGCTTTTGGTGACCAAGTCAAAAAAACACCTTTGGTGCAGTCATTATCGAATAGGACATGTCCAGAAAAGCCAAGTTGCCAAGAAAAAAATACATCAGTGTGTGCAAATGATGATCGGTAAGGAAAAAAATAAAGAGATCTATGATAAGAGTCAACAGGTAGATTAGAAGGAAGAATACAAAAAGTCCATTTATGGTTGGTGCATGGCCTAATAGCCCCCCCAAGAGTAATGCCGCGTACACACGGTCGGACTTTTCGTCTACAAAAGTCCAACGGACGCCGACGGACTAAAGCTGGCTGGTAATCCGATCGTGTGTGGGCTTCTTCGGACTTTCAGCAGACTTTTTCAGCCTCAAATCCGACGGACTTTAGATTTGAAACATGCTTCAAATCTTTACGTCGTAACTACGACGGACCCCGAAATCCGCTCGTCTGTGTGCTAGTCCGACGGACAAAAAGCCATGCTAGGGCAGCTGTTGGCTACTGGCTATGAACTTCCTTATTTTAGTCCGGTGTACGTCATCACGTACGAATCCGTCGGACTTTTGTGTGGTCGTGTGTAGGCAAGTCCGTTCGTTAGAAAGTCTGCTGCAAGTCCGCCGAAAGTCCGCCGGAAGTCTGTCGGACAGGCTGTCGGACTTTTGTAGACGAAAAGTCCGACCGTGTGTACGCGGCATTAGAGTAACCTTTATGAGAATCAACATATTATTTATTTCTTTTCAGTGTAATTTTATCATTCTGAGGAATTGTTAATAGGAAAGCATGTCCACACATTATGCTCAGGTTTTCATGTAGACTGGTTACTCAAATAATGACTTATATAAATTGTACAGGGTGCCAAGGATGGGTCTTGGAAGGGTGCTATGTGGCACCAATATTTGGGTTGTGGTTCCTTTAAGAGAAATGGTTTGTGTACTCAGGGGTCTCACCCGTGATGGGTGAGGAATCCAGGGCTAGTCAAGTAAAGTAGAGGACTGACTCGCAGTGGATGAGTGAGCTTGGGGTGGACTTAACAGACTGCTGACCTCAACCTTTGGGATGAATTAGAGTGGAGACTGAGAGCCAGGCCTTCTCAACCAACATCAGTGCCTGACCTCACAAAAGCGCTTCTGGAAGAATGGTCAAACGTTCCCATAGACACACTCCTAAACCTTGTGGACAGCCTTCCCAGAAGAGGTGAAGCTGTTATAGCCGCAAAGGGCAGAGCCAACTCAATGTTGAACCCTACGGTCCAAGACTGGGATGCCATTAAAGTTCATGTGCGTGTAAAGTTAGGCGTCCCAATACTTTTGGTAATATAGTGTATGCTTCTTTGGATATTATCTGTACATTGTAGGTAAGACATATATGCTTAAAACATAAACTGAAATGTATCACCCTGATGAAGTGTCATGTCAAGAATTGAAACACGTTGGGGTCTTCACATACAATATACATGTTCATGTGTTTCTTTGTGGTTTACCATGACCATGGAGCTACCTATGCCACGCACACCAGAGAATAATTGTAATTATAGTTATTTTAGTGCCATGATTTTAGTTTATTTCTAAATTAATAGCCTGTAACAGTTTTTAATGTTTTGTCTGTTTGCAATTTTGGGTATCTTCAGTTTTTCCTGATTTGCAAGAACACATTTTTTTAACCTAGAAAAATGTGTTATCTAATAATTCAACACAGTCTAATACTCTTTATTTATCTTGTTTGCGAATGACTTGATTGTGAACGGATACAGGTCCTTTTGTGCAATAGATAAAGAAGCAGCTAAATGTTGACGCGTTTCGCAATTCGCTTCCTCAGAAAATGACACAAAACACGAGTTTTGCATACAGCTTTTATAATAGCCTTGTTGGGTACCTAAAAAGTCCCAGTGATCTAATACCTAAAAAGTCCCAATGATCTAATAAAAAATTTTTTTTCTTTAATATTGTAAGGAATAGACATGTGGACGCCGGGGATTTTTGTTTCGGATACATTTGTTCATTTAAGAATTATGTTTTGCCATATTCATTATGTTGAACTGATTTGTTTAATATCTTCGGCATTCTGTTTCTATATCTTCGTATATTTTGTGTATTTGTATACTCATTGGTTCAGGCGGATTCCAAAAATTTTGCAGTTTTTTCAGAAGACTGCCACAGTATATATTCGATACATTATTGAATCGAATGGATTTGAATTGGAAGGATTCAATATTTTCAGACGCTAGTCCGACTCTCCAAGAGAAATGGCATGAGCTGATTGGACAATATCTACTGTGTCATGTGCATCTGAATTGAGGAATGAAGTGAAATTCAGGATCCATTCCTTATCCAAATTATCTAATGAATTTGAAAATGTAATTTATTTCCCCATGGGACCGAACTACTATCACATCATGTGATGTCATCTGAATTAAACAAGTGCATTTGTTAATTTTGTTATTGTATACATATCAACACTTACACTCATCTGGGGTCCTTGTAGTTGGGATAAAATGAAGAAAATCATTTAGTGAAAATATTTGAAATAGTATAAATTATGCAAAATATTTTGATCAATTATGAAATCAAGACTGCTCCATCATAACTCCGTCGTCAGTAGGGATGAGCCGAACACCCCCTGTTCGGTTCGCACCAGAACATGCGAACAGGAAAAAAGTTCGTTCGAACATGCGAACACCGTTAAAGTCTATGGGACACGAACATGAATAATCAAAAGTGCTCATTTTAAAGGCTTATATGAAAGTTATTGTCATAAAAAGTGTTTGGGGACCTGGGTCCTGCCCCAGGGGACATGGATCAATGCAAAAAAAAGTTTTAAAAACGGCCGTTTTTTCAGGAGCAGTGATTTTAATAATGCTTAAAGTCAAACAATAAAAGTGTAATATCCCTTTAAATTTCGTACCTGGGGGGTGTCTATAGTATGCCTGTAAAGGGGCGCATGTTTCCTGTGTTTAGAACAGTCTGACAGCAAAATGACATTTTGAAGGAAAAAACTCATTTAAAACTACCCGCGGCTATTGCATTGCCGACAATACACATAGAAGTTCATTGATAAAAACGGCATGGGAATTCCCCAAAGGGGAACCCCGAACCAAAATTAAAAAAAAAAAAATGACGTGGGAGTCCTCCTAAATTCCATACCAGGCCCTTCAGGTCTGGTATGGATATTAAGGGGAACCCCGGCCAAAATTAAAAAAAAAAATGACATGGGGTTCCCCCTAAATTCCATACCAGACCCTTCAGGTCTGGTATGGATTTTAAGGGGAACCCCGCGCCAAAAAAAAAAAAAAAAACGGCGTGGGGTCCCCCCAAAAATCCATACCAGACCCTTATCCGAGCACGCAACCTGGCAGGCCGCAGGAAAAGAGGGGGGGACGAGAGTGCGGCCCCCCCTCCCTCCTGAACCGTACCAGGCCACATGCCCTCAACATTGGGAGGGTGCTTTGGGGTAGCCCCCCAAAACACCTTGTCCCCATGTTGATGAGGACAAGGGCCTCATCCCCACAACCCTGGCCGGTGGTTGTGGGGGTCTGCGGGCGGGGGGCTTATCAGAATCTGGAAGCCCCCTTTAACAAGGTGACCCCCAGATCCCGGCCCCCCCCTGTGTGAAATGGTAAGGGGGTACATAAGTACCCCTACCATTTCACGAAGAAAGTGTCAAAAATGTTAAAAATGACAAGAGACAGTTTTTGAAAATTCCTTTATTTAAATGCTTCTTCTTTCTTCTATCTTCCTTCATCTTCTGGTTCTTCTGGTTCTTCTGGCTCTTCTGGTTCTTCCTCCGGCGTTCTCGTCCAGCATCTCCTCCGCGGCGTCTTCTGTCTTCTTCTCCTCGGGCCGCTCCGCACCCATGGCATGGGGGGGAGGCTCCCGCTCTTCTCTTTTTCTTTTCTTCTCTTCTTCTCTTCTTCATTTTCTTCTCCGGGCCGCTCCGCAATCCATGCTGGCATGGAGGGAGGCTCCCGCTGTGTGACGGCGCTCCTCGTCTGACAGTTCTTAAATAACGGGGGGGCGGGGCCACCCGGTGACCCCGCCCCCCTCTGACGCACGGTGACTTGACGGGACTTCCCTGTGGCATTCCCCCGTGACGTCACAGGGAAGTCCCGTCAAGTCACCGTGCGTCAGAGGGGGGCGGGGTCACCGGGTGGCCCCGCCCCCCCGTTATTTAAGAACTGTCAGACGAGGAGCGCCGTCACACAGCGGGAGCCTCCCTCCATGCCAGCATGGATTGCGGAGCGGCCCGGAGAAGAAAAGAAGAAAAGAAGAAGAGAAGAAGAGAAGAAAAGAAGAAGAGAAGAGCGGGAGCCTCCCCCCCATGCCATGGGTGCGGAGCGGCCCGAGGAGAAGAAGATAGAAGACGCCGCGGAGGAGATGCTGGACGAGAACGCCGGAGGAAGAACCAGAAGAGCCAGAAGAACCAGAAGATGAAGGAAGATAGAAGAAAGAAGAAGCATTTAAATAAAGGAATTGTCAAAAACTGTCTCTTGTCATTTTTAACATTTTTGACACTTTTTTCGTGAAATGGTAGGGGTACTTATGTACCCCCTTACCATTTCACACAGGGGGGGCCGGGATCTGGGGGTCACCTTGTTAAAGGGGGCTTCCAGATTCCGATAAGCCCTCCGCCCGCAGACCCCCACAACCACCGGCCAGGGTTGTGGGGATGAGGCCCTTGTCCTCATCAACATGGGGACAAGGTGTTTTGGGGGGCTACCCCAAAGCACCCTCCCAATGTTGAGGGCATGTGGCCTAGTACGGTTCAGGAGGGAGGGGGGGCCGCACTCTCGTCCCCCCCTCTTTTCCTGCGGCCTGCCAGGTTGCGTGCTCGGATAAGGGTCTGGTATGGATTTTTGGGGGGACCCCACGCCGTTTTTTTTTTTGGCGCGGGGTTCCCCTTAAAATCCATACCAGACCTGAAGGGTCTGGTATGGAATTTAGGGGGAACCCCACGTCATTTTTTTTTTTTAAATTTTGGCCGGGGTTCCCCTTAATATCCATACCAGACCTGAAGGGCCTGGTATGGAATTTAGGGGGACTCCCACGTCATTTTTTTTTTTTAATTTTGGTTCGGGGTTCCCCTTTGGGGAATTCCCATGCCGTTTTTATCAATGAACTTCTATGTGTATTGTCGGCAATGCAATAGCCGCGAGTAGTTTTAAATGAGTTTTTTCCTTCAAAATGTCATTTTGCTGTCAGACTGTTCTAAACACAGGAAACATGCGCCCCTTTACAGGCACACTATAGACACCCCCCAGGTACGAAATTTAAAGGGATATTACACTTTTATTGATTGACTTTAAGCATTATTAAAATCACTGCTCCTGAAAAAACGTCCGTTTTTAAAACTTTTTTTTGCATTGATCCATGTCCCCTGGGGCAGGACCCAGGTCCCCAAACACTTTTTATGACAATAACTTGCATATTAGCCTTTAAAATTAGCACTTTTGATTTCTCCCATAGACTTTTAAAGGGTGTTCCGCGGCATTTGAATTTGCCGCGAACACCCCAAATTGTTCGCTGTTCGGTGAACTTGCGAACAGCCAATGTTCGAGTCGAACATGAGTTCGACTCGAACTCGAAGCTCATCCCTAGTCGTCAGAACTATCTGTCAGGGTGCTGCTGCTGTCTACCGGTTCATATACTGAGCCTGAATCTGCCAGTGAGGCGGCTTCCCCTTCACTCTCATCTGTCATGCTCAGCAACATGTAGTCCTCTTCACTAGTGTACCTCTGTTTGGACATTTTGGCCTCTAAATTTATAGGCACAACTAGTGCGACTCACAGGCAAAAAGAGCACTTGACTGTCAGAGCCTGCTTCAATCGCTACCAAAAAAAGCTGTTAGCGTTCGCAGGGATCAGGCCTGATGTGACACGCTGCAGTTATGTGTGTTGTGTTTTATAAGTGACAGTGATCGATTGATACTGCACTTGGGTGGGCTGGGTGGCTAAACGCAGGTGCTAGCAGGTATCTGGGCTGATCCCGCTAACGCTGCGTTTTTGGGAACCCTAAACTGGGGACGCTAATATAGATCTGATCAGATCAGATATCGATCCGTTCAGACACTATACTAGTAAGGGAGGTGTATGGTGCGTGCGTGGGTGTTAGCGCTACTGGCACTAATCTGACACTGCCTGGGGCTGACGCGGACCATAACTGATGCTAAAACCTAACTGATATCACCCGCCGGGTGATCAAGGGGTTAATCCTTTATTAGGTAATATACGGCGCGTACCCTGATGCTATAAAAAACTAAATAACTAACCAGCGTCAACCTTGACACTAATACAGCGATGACCGGTGACATGGGGTGAAAGGGTTAACTAGGGGGCAATCAGGGGGTTAAAACCTTTATTAGGTATTATATGGGGGTACCCTGATGCTATACAAACCTGACAGTGAAATGAACCAACTAACTGGCTAACCCTGGCACTAATACAGTGATCAGAAAATAGCTCTACTAGTGACACTCGTGACAGGGGGTGAAAGGGTTAACTGGGGGGTGATCAAGGGGTTAAACCTTTATTAGGGGCCTACTACTAGCTGCCTTAATGCTGATTAGCGTCACAAGTGACACCAATGCAGTGATCAGTGAAAAATCTGAAAACTGCAATTGGTGACACAGTGACAGGAAGTGAAGGGGTTATCTGGTGAATGATCAAGGGGTGATCGGGCGGGGGGGTGAAAAGTGTGCCTACATGTACTGTGTCAGTGTAGTGTTGGTGCAACTCACAGTTAGATGTCCTCTCTCGTCTCACTGGAACCAAAAAGGATTCCACAAGGGGAGATGACATCACTCTCCCTGCATGTGTTTACATTTACAGGCAAGGGAAGCATTTCATTCGCCAGAACCGATCAGCAGGTCCAGGCCAGAAATCATTGGCCTGGACCTGAAGACTGATTGTTTCTGCAATGACTCTAATTGCTGCGTGCACGTCAGGGGCGCGCGTGTGCGCCCCCCTGGCCGAGGGCGTGAGTGACATATGGTTACGCCGTTTTGCGCAGCCGTGCCATACTGCCAACGTATATCGGCGTGAGCCGGTTGGCAAGTGGTTAATTCAAACCCCAATAAAGCCAATGGGAGCTGAATCCTTAAAATCAGTTCTAGCAATTTTTAAGGCAAATAGGCAAGTGTTTATATAACAATTAGGGGACTGGGCACAGCTGTAAGGGGCAAGTACCAAAAAAAAAAAAATAAATAAATTACAAAAAAATTACTGTTTAGCAGGGAGCAGCGATTTTAATAATAAAGTGGAACATTAACAATGCACAGTTCCTAACATGTTTGGGGGATGCCTTAAACCTGCCTGTGACGCGGCGCATCTATACGATTGGACCAAGTACAGTATGTACTACAGCAAAAGGGGCATTTACAAAGTGAAAAATACCGTTAAAGTTACCAGCAAATTTCCCTCCCAGCTTTGATTTTTTTTCTAAAAAAAACCTCATGGGGGTCTGGTGTCTATTTTGGGGTCCCCATGGTGTTTTTTTTTACAAAGCAAAAAAACTGGCAGGGAAAAGTGAATTACCAGCAATTTTTTTGTCCCTTTTATTGTAGTTCTGTACATCCAACAGCAAGAATGGCAAACACTTCACACCAGAACCCTTATTCTTGATGAAGGTCTGTTATGGGTTTTAAAGGGGAACCCCACACAAAAAACAAGACAAAAAAACCCACAGAGTGGGTTTTCTAAAACCCATAGCAGACCCTTTAGACCTGGTATAGAGTTTAAGAGGGTACCCCATGCAAAAAACAAGAAAAGAAATGACATTACATAGTGTCTCCCCAAATCCGTACTACTCTCCTATCTATGAATGCAATCCTGCTAACCAGGAAAGGCAGTAACCTCGGTGAGCCCTGCCCCCTCCTAAACAATACCGGCCCAAATGCCACAACATGGGAAGGGGGGTACCTTGTCAGGGGGAACCCCCTGGCAATGCACTTTGTCCCTATAAGTATGAGGACAGGGGCCTCTTCCCCACAACCCTGGCCTAATGGTTGTGGTGGACTTTAGACCAGAAGCTTATCAGAGTCTGTTTGCCCTCTTTAAAAAAGAAGTGGGTCCCAGATACCACCCTCTATGTGAAAAATAATTTAAAAAGTAAAGAAACACAGCAAGTCTGAACAAAAAAAAAATTAATGTCCCATGATGTAAATCCAGTGTCAATTACATTGTTAGGCGTTGCAGATCTTCATCAATAGGGATGAGCTTCGAGTTCGAATCAAACTCATGTTCGACTCGAACATTGGCTGTTCGCCAGTTCGCTAAACAGGGGGTGCAATTTCGAAAGCTGCGGAACACCCTTTAAAAGTCTATGGGAGAAATCAAAAGTGCTGATTTTAAAGGCTTATATGCAAGTTATTGTCATAAAAAGTGTTTGGGGACCTGGGTCCTGTCCCAGGGGACATGGATCAATGCAAAAAAAGTTTTAAAAACGGCAGTTTTTTCAGGAGCAGTTATTTTAATAATGCTTAAAGTGAAACAATAAAGTGCAATATCCCTTTAAATTTCATACCTGGGGGGTGTCTATAGTATGCCTGTAAAGGGGCGCATGTTTCCTGTGTTTAGAACAGTCTGACAGCAAAATTACATTTCAAAGGAAAAAATCATTTAAACTACTCGCGGCTATTAATGAATTGCCGGTCTGACAATACACATAAAAGTTCATTGATAAAAACGGCATGGGAATTCCCCACAGGGGAACCCCGAAACAAAATGTAAAAAAAAATGATGTGGGGGTCCCCCTAAATTCCATACCAGGCCCTTCAGGTCTGGTATGGATATTAAGAGGAACCCCAGACAAAATTTAAAAAAAAAAATGGCGTGGGGTCCCCCTCAAAATCTATACCAGACCCTTCAGGTCTGGTATGGATTTTAAGGCAAACCCCGTGCCAAAATTGAAAAAAAAAATGGCGTGGGGTCTCCCCAAAAATCCATACCAGACCCTTATTCGAGCACGCAACCAGGCAGGCCGCAGGAAAAGAGGGGGGGACGAGAGAGCGCCCACCCTCCTGAACTGTACCAGGCCACATGCCCTCAACATTGGGAGGGTGCTTTGGGGTAGCCCCCCCAAAACACCTTGTCCCCATGTTGATGGGGAAAAGGGCCTCATCCCCATAACCCTTGCCCGGTGATTGTGGGGGTCTGCGGGTGGGGGGCTTATCGGAATCTGGAAGCCCTCTTTAACAAGGGGACCCCCAGATCCCGGCCCTCCCCCCTGTGCGAAATGGTAAGGGGGTACAAAAGTACCCCTACCATTTCACAAAAAAAGTGTCAAAATGTTAAAAATGACAAGAGACAGTTTTTAACAATTCCTTTATTTAAATGCTTCTTCTTTCTCCTATCTTCTTTCTTCTATCTTCCTTCGGTTTCTTCCTCCATCTTCTTCTGGTTCTTCTGGTTCTTCTGGTTCTTCCTCCAATGTTCTCATCCGGTATCTTCCTCCGTGGTGCCGGCATCTTCTTCCCTTCGTCTTCTGGGCCACTCCGCAACCAGCATGATGGGATGGGAGGCTCCCGCTGTGTGATGCTTCTCCTCTTCTGTGGACAGGGAAGTCACCGTGCGTCAGAGGGGGCGGGGTCACCGGTGGCCCCACCCTCCGTTATTTAAGAACCGTCAGAAGAGGAGAAGCGTCACACAGTGGGAGCCTCCCTCCATGCTGGATGCGGAGCGGCGCAGAAGACATAGGGAAGAAGGTGCCAGCGCCGCAGAGGAAGATGCCGGACGAGAACACCGGAGGAAAGACCAGAAGAACCAGAAGAAGATGGAGGAAGAAACCGAAGGAAGATAGAAGATAGAAGAAAGGAGAAAGAAGATAAATTTAAATTTTGGCGCGGGGTTCACCTTAAAATGTTGAGGGGGACCCCACACCTTTTTTTTTTTAATTTTGCCCGGGATGCCCCTTAATATCCATACCAGACCTGAAGGGCCTGGTATGGAATTTAGGGGGACACCCCCACGTCATTTTTTTTTAAATTTTGGTTCGGGGTTCCGCTGTGGGGAATTCCCATTCCATTTTTATCAATGAACTTTTATGTGTATTGTCGGACCGGCAATTCATTAATAGCCGCGAGTAGTTTTAAATGACTTTTTTTCCTTTGAAATGTCATTTTGCTGTCAGACTGTTCTAAACACGGAAAGGATGCACCCCTTTATAGACATACTATAGACACCCCCCAGGTACGAAATTGAAAGGAATATTACACTTTTATTGTTTCACTTTAAGCATTATTAAAATCACTGCTCCTAAAAAAACGGCCCTTTTTAAAACTTTTTTTTGCATTGATCCATGTCCCCTGGGGCAGGACCCGGGTCCCCAAACACTTTTTATAACAATAACTTGCATATAAGTCTTTAAAATTAGCACTTTTGATTATTCATGTTCGTGTCCCATAGACTTTAACGGTGTTTGCGTGTTCGAACAAATTTTTTGCCTGTTCGCATGTTCTGGTGCGAACCGAACAGGGGGGTGTTCGGCTCATCCCTATTCATCAATCACAACGAATGACTCCCACAGGCCAACAGAAAGAAAAGACATACTGGCAGGCTGGTGCTAATCCTCACTGATTACCAGAAGGCAGATGGTTTGTAAACACAGGGGTGGGAATGGATGCTGAAATAATTGATATTGACCAGTTGGGTTTCAAAGACTGCTTCTAGATGTTGCTCCCAACTGGGCCTTATGACCCATATTTGGTGGCCCTGCCCTAAATTATCTAAATTTTGTATCACATATACAACTTAATTTGCCCTCTTCTCCATATAACCCTTCACAGAGATCCTTTTGAGGCTTTACTCAACAATTCCATCAATCCTATCAAAGCCCTATTCTGTTCTGTATACTTACTTGTCAAAGTCTATTAACATCAAATAAACTCGTGATATTCAGAGCTCTGAAATCCCAGTCTTTAGGTTTTGAAACCATTATTAACAGATTGAACTAAATTATGTCAAATAATTGCCTTCTTCTGGATCGATTGTGTATATGGAGGTTTTCTATTTAATTAATATGTACAACTGCACCTCCAAAGTGCATAGTCTATTTCCCTTGAGTAAATCCACCCCATAATGTAATTTACTGTAATAATTCACCAGTCCAGTAGACATGTGCAATTTGCTTCGTTACAATTTTTTTTTTTCGAATTTCGACAAATTCATTCACTCAAATATATCCAAATTAACGAAAACCCGTTTAACTAATTTTTCAGAATATTTGAAAATTCTAAAATTTGTAAATTCAAAAAATTTGAAAACCCAAAAATTGGAAAATCTGAAATAATACCTAACTAATAATAACTAACTATTAAATTATAGGTATTGGAATTTCCTTTCAAAATTGGCTGTTAGTGAATGTAACGAATACGAATTTATCCGAAGTTACAAATGATCCGAAATAACGAATGCCGCATCTAAACGAATGGAAAATAATGACTTAAAAATAATAAATAACAATAATAATAATAATAATAATAATAAAACCTTTTTATTATTCATATCATTATTATTTATTAATAATTAATTCCGTTCCATTTGTTTAGATGCATCATTCGTTATTTCGGATAATTCGTAACTTCCGATAAATTTGTATCCGTTACGTTATCTAACAGCCAAATTTGAAAGGAAATTCCAATACCTATAATTTAATAGTTAGTTATTATTAGTTAGTACGTTAGTTATTCTTTCGAATTTTCAGATTTTCTTTCTTATTTTCGAATTTACAAATTTTCTAATTTACGAATTTACGAATTGCAATCATAGCAAATGACCCGAAATACAAACAAAAAAACAAAACAAATGAAATTGTTTGACTATTTTATTTGGAATTTTTTTCACATCTTGATGATCAGTATTTGAGCACTAAGCACTTTAGTTGGACTATTTTTGATTACTAATACACCTCTGATACTCCATATATTTGCTGTGTTTTGCACATTTTGCACATTTTTGTATCATTATTGCTGTTTTGCACATTTAGCCATCTTTTTTGGCATTTAATCATCTCGGCATTATTTTTTATTGCTGATTTTTGCTACAATTGTACTGGTTGTCCTACTGTATATTGCACGTTTTTTAGCTCTTCTAGCTGTATTTGCAATTTTATCTTGTTTTTGCACTTTTTGCGGTTTTTGCACATTATTTTTAATTTTTGCCCTTTTGCACTTATGGTTGCACTTAGATGGGACATTCAATGTTAATGATTTATCACATTACTCTGTTGCATTTTTTAGGATTGTTTAGCCCATTTTTTATTTTCTTTGCCTTTGGATTTTTAGATTAGTCATCTATTAGGATTTTATTCATTCTTTCAGCAAGTATTATTTAATATTTTCTTCATATACTTTTTTCATTCATTATCATTTAGAGTGGTTTTATTTCTACACTTATTTTATTATTGATGACCTTCCTTTGATCCTCTTATCCTTTACTGCCTTGCTGCATTATTGTCTCACCTTCTTATTGCATTTGTCTTGATCCAGCTGAGAATTGGTTTGTGTGTGAGAGTGGCTGGTTAGTCTTTCGGGCTTTGTGGTTACTGTTACAGAGTTTTTTGGGATGGTCATTCATTTATTGTCATAGCATTGGTTCACTAATCTCTGGCTATACAATCTGATGAGAGATTAATTCAAGGACGCATCATTCCTTTGGATTTATCCTTTTGGAACTTCCAAACATGCAATATTGTTTTTTAGTATGGTTGTTTTGCCATTTTGAGTAAGCGCCACATTACTACCTATTTTTTTACTTCTATCCAGTGTGAGAACACTTTTATGTTGGCAGCTACTTTACTAGGTTTTAGATTATTTATTGTCCCTTGTGGTTTGCACATTAGTTCCCCTTTTCCCTTAAAGAAAATATGAGTTTTATTCAAGTTTTTCAGATCTTTTTGCCTTCCCTTCCCTACCTCCATCAATGAGCCTTCTCTCCCCACCTCCATCTATGAGCCTTCCCTCCTCACCTCCCCACCTCCATCAATGAGCCTTCCCTCCCTACCTCCATCAATGAGCCTTCTCCCCCACCTTCATCAATGAGCCTTCCCTCCCTACCTCCATCAATGAGCCTTCTCCCCCACCTTCATCAATGAGCCTTCCCTCCCTACCTCCATCAATGAGCCTTCCCTCCCTACCTTCATCAATGAGCCTTCTCCCCTACCTTCATCAATGAGCCTTCTTTCCCGACCTCCATCAATAATCCCCCCACCTCCATCAATGAGCCTTCTCTCCCACATCCATCAATGAGCCTTCTCTCCCACCTCCATCGATGAGCCTTTTCTCCCCACTTCCATCAATAAACCTCCCCACCTCCATCAATGAGCCTTCCCTCCCCCACCTCCATCAATGAGCCTTCCCTCCCCCACCTCCATCAATAAGCCTCCCCCCCACCTCCACCAATGAGTCTTCCCTCCCCACCTCCACCAATGAGCCTTCCCTCCCAACACTTCCATCAAAGAGCCTTCCCCCCACCTCCATCAATGAGCTTTGCTGCCCCACCTCCATCAATGAGCCTCCCCCCACCTCCATCAATGAACCTTACCTCCCAACCTCCATCAATGAGCCTTCCCTCCTTACATTCATCAATGAGCCTTCTCCCCCATCTCCATCAATGAGTCTTCTTTCCGGACCTCAATGAATAATATGATCTCCATGTATAAATACATAAGAGGGGATATGATCTCCATGTATAAATACATAAGGGGGGATATGATCTCCATGTATAAATACATAAGGGGGGATATGATCTCCATGTATAAATACATAAGGGGGGGATATGATCTCCATGTATAAATACATAAGGGGGGATATGATCTCCATGTATAAATACATAAGGGGGGATATGATCTCCATGAATAAATACATAAGGGGGGATATGATCTCCATGTATAAATACATAAGGGGGGATATGAGCACCATGTATAATACATAAGGGGGGGCATGATCTCCATGTATAAATATATAAGGGGGGATATGATCTCCATGTATATATAGTGAACTTGGTGGTGAGTTATTCTTTTTACGGTCATCACAGAGGACACGGGGACACTCTTTACATCTGGAGGAAAAGAGATTTCATCTCCAAATACGGAAAGGTTTCTTCACAGTAAGAGGTGTGAAAATGTGGAATAGACTCCCTCCAGAGGTGGTCCTGGCCATCTCGGTAGATTACTATAAGAAAGTCCTGGATTCTTTCCTAAATGTACAGAATATAACTGGATGACATTTATAGGTAAAGTTGATCCCGGGAACATTCGATCGCCTCTCAGGGGGATCAAGAAGGAATTTTTTTCCCTGCTGTAGCAAATTGGAATCTTACTTTTCTGGGGTTTTTTGGCTTCCTCTGGATAAACCATGGGTATAGGATTGTGTATATGGGATTGCACGATATTATTTTATTTTATATTTTTTTTTTTTATGGTTGAACTGGATGGACTTGTGTCTTTTTTCAACCTGACTATGTACCTATGTACCTAATAAGCCCCCCCAACTCTATCAATGAGCCTTCTCTCCCGCTTCCATCAATGAGCCTTCTCTCCCCACTTCCATCAATAAACCCCCCCACCTCTATCAATGAGCCTTCCCTCCCCCACCTCCATCAAGGAGCCTTCCCTCCCCACCTCCATCAATGAGCCTCCCCCCACCTCCATCAATGAACTTTCCCTCCCAACCTCCATAAATGAGCCTTCCCTCCTTACATTCATCAATGAGCCTTCTCCCCCATCTCCATCAATGAGCCTTCTTTCCAGACCTCAATGAATAAGCTTCCATCAATAAACCCCCCCACCTCTATCAATGAGCCTTCCCTCCCCCACCTCCATCAAGGAGCCTTTCCTCCCCACCTCCATCAATGAGCCTTCCCTCGCTACACCTCCATCAATGATCCTTCCCTCACCCACCTCCATCAATGAGCCTTCCCCTTTCCCTTAAAGAAAATATGAGTTTTATTCAAGTTTTTCAGATCTTTTTGCCTTCCCTTCCCCCACCACCATCAATGAGCCTTCCCTCTCCACCTCCATCAATGAGCCTTCCCTCCTCACCTCCATCAATGTGCCTCCCCCACCTCCATTAATAAGCCTTCCCTCCCCACCTCCATCAATGAGCCTTGACCACTGCAGACCAGGAACATCCCACAAGAGCTGTAGTTTTGGAGTTGCTCTGACCCAGCTGTCTAGCCAATTCCGTTTTGGCCCTTGACAAAGTCCCTCAAATCCCTCAAATCCTTACACTTCCCCATTTTTCTGCTTTCATCAAATCAACTTTGGGGACAACATGTTCACTTGCTGCCTAATATATCCCACCCACTTTGAGATGCCATTGTAACCAGATATTCCACGTTATGCACTTTACCTGTCAGTGGTCATGATGTTATGGCTAATTGGTGTATATATCAAAACTTCGCTTATTGGGGTCGCTTTCCTTGGGATAAAAAGCAGAAAATTATTTAAAATAGTATTATTATGCAAAATATGTTGCTAATTAATCAAACTAAAACTAAATATCTTCACTTTTTTGTGCTTTCGTCAGTTTTAAAAAAAACGGGGCATTAATGAAAACTTAAAACAAAAGCCTTATAGATGCATACAAATCTATGTAAACATTATGGTAGGCAAAATAGTAATTTCAAGGTTAACCAACGCATACTGAAACTGCTACATTTGGTCTGTGGGTTACAATGACCCCTGGTCATGCAAGGGTAAGTACAACTATGAGTACCTGACATGTTTCTATTTTATGAAAGACATTACTGAAATTTTTAGTCAACTGAAAATAACACAGAAATAAAAACAAAGTTCGCAATGCTATTTTCAGCATGACAGCTGGATCAACTTTAATTGATAATAAGACCTCATAAGTGCCTTCATAAGGTCCTTGTTCCTCAGGCTGTAGATCAGAGGATTCAGCAAGGGGTTAATGATGGCAGATATGACTGTAAACAGTTTGTTTAAATCAACCAAATCGCTGGAAGAGGGAACCAAGTAAATAAATATTAATGAGCCATAAAAGATGAAGACCACGGTGATGTGTGATGTGCAGGTGGAGAATGCTTTCCTCTTTCCAGTCTTGCTATGGATTCTGAGGATGGTAATGAAAATATAGCCATAAGGAAGAAAAATCATAATGACAATTCCTACTCCAAAACTAGCCCCTGTTAAGAATGCGACCACCATGTTTATGAAGGTGTCAGTACATGTAATTTTGATCAAGCGTGGAAGGTCACAAAAGAAGTTGTGGATGGAAGCTGTTCTGCAGAAGGACAACCTGAGCAAAAGTAAAGTATGAACTAAAGAGACAGAACATGCTGCACCCCAGACCAGAGAGGCCATATGAGCACAGACCCTCCAAGACATAATTAGTTTGTAATGTAGGGGGTGGCAGATGGCAATGTAGCGGTCGTAGGACATAGCCGAGAGCAAGAAAAGTTCTGACCAAGCAAAGAAGAGGTAGAAAAAGACTTGGGCTACGCAGGCAGGAATTGATATTGATCGACCCTTTGTGACCAAGTCAAAAAGCATCCTTGGTGCCGTCACTGATGAATAGCACATGTCCAGAAATGCCAAGTTGGCAAGAAAAAAGTACATTGGGTTGTGCAGATGGTAGTCAGTGAGGACCAAGAAAAAAATAAGAAGATTTGTGATAAGAGTCATCAGATAGATCAGAAGGAAGAGCACAAAAAGTACATTCATGGTCAGTAGATGGTCTGATAGACCCAAAAGAGTAAAATAGGAAATCTCTGTCAGATTCCTCATATTATTCCATTTGTTTTTCTCTGTTTGAGCTTATAACTATAGAACAATAAAAAAATAATGGATCTGAGGATTTAATACTTGGAAGCATGTACGTTGTGCCTACACACTACACTCAGTTCTACGATGTAGACATTTGTATCAGCCAACAAATTTTTCTTTTATAGATTGTTGGCATTCCCGCAGGACAGTCTGATATGTTGTAAAAATACAAAGCTTTAAGTCTTGTTTAATGTCTCTTAAGATTTAATTTAAAACACCTTTGTCACTTCAGAGTCCTTTTTTTTTAAAAAATAAATAAGATTATAGTTATTAAAATATCTTCAACGTCTTCAATATCTTAACAAAACACTTTCAAATTAAAACAATCACTGCTTGCTTTTAGCTCCCTTTATTTTGTCAAAAAGTTGACTGTTGGTCTGTGGGCAGCCTGTTGAGGAATGGTAGGTTCCTGAAAGACCTCAGACACCAAGAGGATATGGAAATTCAATATTTGGATAGGAAACTTTTGGAGGCTTGAGGTCTGCTATGAGGAACCCGGCTATAATGAGTGAAGCACCCGCATAAACCTTGAGTGGCCTTCTGTCCATCAGACCACCTTGGCTTAGATTTTTTTTTTTACGATGCAGGTTTAATTCATAGGATTTACCAGTTTCATACAGGGGCATCTGTAGATGTCCTAGTAGGACTAAACGCATGTGGAAAGGTTCATCGCTCCCCACATTGCTTTTATCTATCGTGATCACTTTTTATTCCATGTATGGTTTTTTTAAATAAACCTATTTTTTTGACCTGCACTATTGGAGCCCCCCCTCCTTCTTTTTTCTACATACCGTGTTCGGATGTGAGTTGCAGTGGCGTTCCAATTGGGCTACCTGCCCTTCCAGTTCGGTTGATACCCACGAGGTCCTTTGGAGATACCACCTGAGATCCCGGGTCCCTTCAATCGTTTGGGAGATTCATCGATCTGGATACCTATGCCCTAATGATTCGGTGTCACTGACATCCTGGTCCACCAGTCTCGGTAGGAGTATTTATTCTTATCCATCTAGAGAAGATTCACCATCTTGGATGCTTCACATATCAGTCTTTTATATCCATTTATCTGAGGATTATTACCTTATGGTTGTGGATTTTTATTGAGTTTTCCTTTTTAGGATCTGATTTGTGTTATTGGACTTATTTTAACTTATTTCACCACGTTGGACTCTATTATTCATTTTTTATTGAATGTCTATTAGATTGTTCATCATTTGTGTGTGCACTTTCACTGTACAATTTGTTTAGCGCTACATTTTATCCACCTTCTCATTTGAATATTTGTCACATTCCTGTGTAGCAGCTTTTTCACCTTTTTCTTTTGGATATTTGATAATAGTTTGTGCAGGATTTTCCCACATTCCTATATGGACTGTGGATGGTCTGATAGACCCGCGAGAGTAAGAGAGGAAATCTCCATCACATTTCTCATTATATTCTTTTTTTTCTTTTCTCTCTGATTAAATTTATCACCATAAAGTAGATAAATGTTGGCATTCCCTCAGGACAGTCTGTTGTTTTGTAAAAACACAAAGCTGAAAGCCTCATCAAAGGTCTCTTAGGACTTAATTTATAACCCTTTGGGGAGCCCTTTTTTTGCAATTGAGTACAATCTTTAGCGTTTGAATTTAAAATCCATTCTAAGTTTTTTTTTTCATTTTTATTAGCTCTATTACTTATTGGTTAGTGGACAGATTGACCTAAAACACTACAAAAGGAACATTGCTTTTCTTTTATCTTCCATGATTTTGTAGTTATATTTTTATGAGGGTTGTCATTTTAAAACTTTGTTGGACTGCACAGTTGATCGTCAGTAAAGGAGCTTTAACCCTTAGCTTTGGGTGGGTAAAATTGTCCAGGGTCACCACAGTTTGGTAGCCAAACTGGCCAAAATACAGAAACACAAGATACAGGCAGCGTTCTTTCTAAAAATCATTAACGCTTCAGCCCTTTTTGGCAGCTAAAAATCGGGCAGTGGCACTATTATTTGACGACAATCCCTCCATGATGGAGTGTTATTTGCACATTAATGTTCCTATTGGGACGCTTGATACTAGTTCATGATCGGGCTATATCATGCTAAAAATGGTTATATGGTGTTAAGTAACAGCCTGATACCCTTTGTACCAATAAGGTTGCAATCCACCTTGTTGCTGTGCATAAATAAAGAGTGGTAGTGGCGCGTGTCGACATCATGACATCATGATCACATACCACTGCACATGTGGAAAACCTGCTGTGGCCATTTTTGTAACTCTCAGATGGACTGTGTATGTGAGGAGAATGTTGATGGCCCATTCATTGTAATGGCATACACTTTAACCGCTTGCCGACCACCTGCCACAGTTATATTCAGCTGCGCGAATCGCCATAGGTGCACGTCGGCCGGGCCGTCTTTAATACCGATTGGACCCTGGGCAAACATTTTCTTGGGCCCTCCTGGATCCACTTATTAACTATTTGCGGGCAGTTCGGGCTCAGGGGGGCAACTGCTTTGGGCCCCACAACAATAACTGGGCCAGGGGCAGCTGCCCCTTTTGCCCTGCATTAAAGACAGCCCTGTACGTCGGGTTCATGCACGGCCGGCCTCCCGCCATCGTTCCCTGCAGACACAGAACGGGGATAAACAAGGCAGATCTCCATTCTAGGATTACACTGAGATCCTGTATTTCTGCTATGCAGGAAGACGGATCTGTCTTTACTAAACTGGACTTACAATCTAGTTCATATTCACCACTTCCATACCGCTGAACGTCATATGATGTCCTGGGATTTCAGTGGAAATATCTAAATGATGCCTGTAGCTGCCGGTGATTCCCTGCACAGTAAAAACAATCATAGTGATTGCCGCTCTCTGGTGCTTCTATCAGCCGGAGAATGAATCACCCATCAATGGGCATTTACCATAGAGGATACCGTGGACCAGACAGTCCCTGGCAATCTCTATGACCTTCGGAGGCCAGGCACAAAGTTATGACGTCCGGTCTCGGCAGATATAAACATTGCCATTTTTTTGGGCTGAGAAGCGGAGATCATTTTTTTTTTAGGCTTTCCAGCCTAGAGGCGAGATGTGGGGACTTATAATCCCCATATCTCACTGTAAAGAGGACCTGTCATGCCCAATTTCTATTGTAATAGGAATAACAGTGATAAAAAAAAAATTTTACTGGAAAGAGTAAAAATAAATACATTTTAATAAAATAAACAATAAAAAAATTTAAAAAATGAAAGCGCCCCTATACCCTTGAACGCATACGTAGGTCGACATTCAAATCACACGTGTGAGGTATCGCCACATAGTTAGCATGAGAACAATAATTCTAGCACTAGACCTCCTCTGTAACTCTAAACTGGTAACCTGTAAAAAAAAAAAATGAAAGTGTCACCTATGGAGATTTTTAAGTACAGAAGTTTGGCGCAATTCCACAAGTGTGCGCCATTTTAAAGCGTGACATATTAGGGGATTCCGAAGAATTTTTCTAGCAAAAAAATAATGATTTTTACATGTAGGAGAGGAATGTCAGAATTGGCCCAGTATGGAAACGGTTAAAGAAGGGGGTGAATGCAGTGTTGCCAACCTACCAGATTGAAATTTAAGGACACAACACCCAAAATTTACTGGCACAGCCAAGTTTTTACTGACATTTCCAAAAAGTTACAAAATTACAGTTTTAAGTGCGATTTCAGTATTTAGGCTACAAACCAGTACAATATGCAATTAGCAATGTGATTTAAGGTAGATATTAGGCAAAAAACATATTTCTTATTTTATTTTCAATATAGTAATTTGCTCAGGGACGGGACTCAGGAGGGCAAGAAATTAGAAAGGGGTGGCACACACACATGAAATTGACTCTCACAGTGACACTGACAGCAGAACAGGTGATGATGACAACTCACCGACACGACACGTCCCCTCCCGAGTCACAGTGACAGTCTCCCTCCATGCCAGGTGGTCCCATCAGTCCACTCCAGTCCAAACAGCACTGACAGTCCCAATCCCGGCTTGCCTTGCTCCCGTCCTGCAGACCCGCACAGGAGGCTCCGGCCAATTCGCTCGTTTCCGTTGAACCATGACATCACACAACACCCTCAGGTACCGCCTTCGCCAGACCAGCCCCCTGCTGGCAGCGCCTAAACACACTGTAGCAGGCACTCAGATGGCCTGGGCCAGCTCTGGACCAGGACTTCACATGCGCATTTCCGAGCATCACAGCCATAGTTTTTACTGGCAACCTTTTCCTATCACTGGCTAGGGATGAGCTTCGAGTTCGAGTCGAACTCATGTTCTACTCGAACATTGGCTGTTCGCAAGTTCGCCGAACAGCGAACAATTTGGGGTGTTCGCGGCAAATTCGAATGCCGCAGAACACCCTTTAAAAGTCTATGGGAGAAATCAAAAGTGCTAATTTTAAAGGCTTATATGCAAGTTATTGTCATAAAAAGTGTTTGGGGACCTGGGTCCTGCCCCAGGGGACATGGATCAATGCAAAAAAAAGTTTTAAAAACGGACGTTTTTTCAGGAGCAGTGATTTTATTAATGCTTAAAGTCAAACAATAAAAGTGTAATATCCCTTTAAATTTCGTACCTGGGGGGTGTCTATAGTATGCCTGTAAAGGGGCGCATGTTTCCCGTGTTTAGAACAGTCTGACAGCAAAATGACATTTTGAAGGAAAAAACTCATTTAAAACTACCGCGGCTATTGCATTGCCGACAATACACATAGAAGTTCATTGATAAAAACGGCATGGGAATTCCCCACAGGGCAACCCCGAACCAAAATTAAAAAAAAAAAATGATGTGGGGGTCCCCCTAAATTCCATACAAGGCCCTTCGGGTCTGGTATGGATATTAAGGGGAACCCCAGCCAAAATTTAAAAAAAAAATTGACGTGGGGTTCCCCCTAAATTCCATACCAGACCCTTCAGGTCTGGTATGGATTTTAAGGGGAACCCCGCGCCAAAAAAAAAAAAAAAAAGGGCGTGGGGTCCCCCTAAAAATCCATACCAGACCCTTATCCGAGCACGCAACCTGGCAGGCCGCAGGAAAAGAGGGGGGGACGAGAGTGCGGCCCCCCCCCCCTCCTGAACCGTACCAGGCCACATGCCCTCAACATTGGGAGGGTGCTTTGGGGTAGCCCCCCAAAGCACCTTGTCCCCATGTTGATGAAGACAAGGGCCTCATCCCCACAACCGTGGCCGGTGGTTGTGGGGGTCTGCGGGCGGGGGGCTTATCGGAATCTGGAAGCCCCCTTTACCAAGGGGACCCCCAGATCCCGGCCCCCCCCCTGTGTGAAATGGTAAGGGGTTACTTACCCCTACCATTTCACTAAAAAACTGTCAAAAATGTTAAAAATGACAAGAGACAGTTTTTGACAATTCCTTTATTTAAATGCTTCTTCTTTCTTCCTTCATCTTCTTCTTCTTCTGGTTCTTCTGGCTCTTCTGGTTCTTCCTCCGGCGTTCTCGTCCAGCATCTCCTCCGCGGCGTCTTCTATCTTCTTCTCCTCGGGCCGCTCCGCACCCATGGCATGAGGGGGGAGGCTCCCGCTCTTCTCTTCATCTTCTTCTTCATCTTCATCTTCTTCTTCATCTTCTTCTTCTTCTTCTTCTTCTTCTTCTCTTCTTCATCTCTTCTTCCTTCTTCATTTCTTCTGCGGGCCGCTCCGCATCCATGCATGGAGGGAGGCTCCCGCTGTGTGACGGCGTCTCTTCGTCTGACGGTTCTTAAATAACGGGGGGCGGGGCCATCCGGTGACCCCGCCCCCCTCTGACGCACGGTGAATTGACGGGACTTCCCTGTGACGTCACGGGGAATGCCACAGGGAAGTCCCGTCATGTCCCGTGCGTCAGAGGGGGGCGGGGTCACCGGGTGGCCCCGCCCCCCGTTATTTAAGAACCGTCAGACGAAGAGACGCCGTCACACAGCGGGAGCCTCCCTCCATGCATGGATGCGGAGCGGCCCGCAGAAGAAATGAAGAAGGAAGAAGAGATGAAGAAGAGAAGAAGAAGAAGAAGAAGAAGATGAAGAAGAAGATGAAGATGAAGAAGAAGATGAAGAGAAGAGCGGGAGCCTCCCCCCTCATGCCATGGGTGCGGAGCGGCCCGAGGAGAAGAAGATAGAAGACGCCGCGGAGGAGATGCTGGACGAGAACGCCGGAGGAAGAACCAGAAGAGCCAGAAGAACCAGAAGAAGAAGAAGATGAAGGAAGAAAGAAGAAGCATTTAAATAAAGGAATTGTCAAAAACTGTCTCTTGTCATTTTTAACATTTTTGACAGTTTTTTAGTGAAATGGTAGGGGTAAGTAACCCCTTACCATTTCACACAGGGGGGGGGCCGGGATCTGGGGGTCCCCTTGGTAAAGGGGGCTTCCAGATTCCGATAAGCCCCCCGCCCGCAGACCCCCACAACCACCGGCCACGGTTGTGAGGATGAGGCCCTTGTCTTCATCAACATGGGGACAAGGTGCTTTGGGGGGCTACCCCAAAGCACCCTCCCAATGTTGAGGGCATGTGGCCTGGTACGGTTCAGGAGGGGGGGGGGGCCGCACTCTCGTCCCCCCCTCTTTTCCTGCGGCCTGCCAGGTTGCGTGCTCGGATAAGGGTCTGGTATGGATTTTTAGGGGGACCCCACGCCCTTTTTTTTTTTTTTTTTTGGCGCGGGGTTCCCCTTAAAATCCATACCAGACCTGAAGGGTCTGGTATGGAATTTAGGGGGAACCCCACGTCAATTTTTTTTTTAAATTTTGGCTGGGGTTCCCCTTAATATCCATACCAGACCTGAAGGGCCTTGTATGGAATTTAGGGGGACCCCCACATCATTTTTTTTTTTAAATTTTGGTTCGGGGTTGCCCTGTGGGGAATTCCCATGCCGTTTTTATCAATGAACTTCTATGTGTATTGTCGGCAATGCAATAGCCGCGGTAGTTTTAAATGAGTTTTTTCCTTCAAAATGTCATTTTGCTGTCAGACTGTTCTAAACACGGGAAACATGCGCCCCTTTACAGGCATACTATAGACACCCCCCAGGTATGAAATTTAAAGGGATATTACACTTTTATTGTTTGACTTTAAGCATTTTTAAAATCACTGCTCCTGAAAAAACGGCCGTTTTTAAAACTTTTTTTTGCATTGATCCATGTCCCCTGGGGCAGGACCCAGGTCCCCAAACACTTTTATTGACAATAACTTGCATATTAGCCTTTAAAATTAGCACTTTTGATTATTCATGTTCGTGTCCCATAGACTTTAACGGTGTTCGCGTGTTCGAACGAATTTTTTTCCTGTTCGCATGTTCTGGTGCGAACCGAACAGGGGGGTGTTCGGCTCATCCCTATCACTGGCATTTACTGGCAGGAGAAAAGTGCCCCTTTTTTTCTGGCTGCCAGTAAAAATACTGACGGTTGGCAACACTGGGTGAATGGAAGACAACATTTCAGACACATTTCAGACTTTAGTCCTAGACTTATAAATGTGAATAACCCTTATAAGTCTGAAGTCTTTATTGTTCTGTATTGTTACAGCAAGCAGGTCAAAGGAGATGCAATTCGTTTCAGGGGGCCACACAACCTACCCTCATCAGAGCTGGGGGGAAAATGTAAAACAACACAGTTACAAAAATGATAGTAAACCATATCTTTGTTGCGTGTTATTTTGAAAATTTTCCTCCAGTCCTGATGAATTGGGATGTTGTGGCCCCTGAAATGAGTTGGCTGCCTTTTGCCCTGCCTGTTGTAACCAGATTTTGGACTACTAAGGATTTTTCATCTGGCACGCTCTTTAACCTATTACATTTGGATTTGTCAGCCCAGGTGAATGTCCTCTCCTGGGGGATCTGTATTTGTGGTGACCTGTGGAATACAGACCACATTGGCTCAAATAATGACTTTGACTAGAAAAAACATGTACAGCGCCCCTCTACTACTCCCCTTCATTTTTTTTTTTTAATCTATCAAGTTAGTCTTGTTTGAAACCCAAAAAGTCCCAATGATTTAATAACATTTTGTTTTACTTTAATATTGTTTTGCCAGTCGGGGGGGCGTGACCGGAAGTGGTGGCAGGTGTGGACGTTGATGTCCACACCTGTTGATGTCCACACCTTCGCTTCTCCTGAGACTAACCTTCTCCCCCCTTCGGATGTGTGGGCAGACTAAGAGCTGGTCCTCCCTGTGAGATGCAGCCTATGGCAGCAGTACTGTGGAAAAACACACGCTGATATCACGGCTGAAAGCTGCGGAGGAGATCAGTATATCATTTCCCCCTTCTGCTATCTCCTGTCTGACAGACACACGCTGCGAACGGAACGGCCTGATTAAAGGTGGACAGTGGGGATGTGAGAAGACCCCCCCCCCCCCCCGAACACACACTATATAATTTATATCCTGGCAAGAAAGATAAAGTGTGGAGAGTTCGTTCCCCCATCCTTTGAACTTCTTCTGATAGCAGCACTGCGGCTGGGTGAGATAATTCTATTTACCTACTCGTGGGAGGAAGGGGAGGGAGACTGTATAGAGACAGTGCTAGAAAAGTTTTTTTTCTTTTTTTTTCTAATGTGTGCTGTCGGAAAAACTATCACTCAGCCTCTCTTGTAATATGCATTGAACTACTCTTGAAAATCAGTCGGGACAGCCCCTTTACTAGACATTACAGAGCGTTGAGAATTAAAGGGCTAATCTCTGCAGTACATGCTGCCTGGCTATGCTGCCTGCTTCCCCCTGTGTTTTTTTTTTCAACAGCCAGATTTAAGGACTAAAGATTGTGTGTTTTTGTTTATAAAACCGAGAGCGCCATATAAAGGCAGGTTAATCTGTAACAGTAATTGAAGATCTACATGTGTATTTGGCAGCGGCAGATGGTAAAACTGAAAAACTGTCAGCACACCATTGGAGGACACTAGAGAGGAGAGGCGGAGGAAATCGCCAGAGTACAGGTGGAATACAGGGGTTACTCGCGACTGTGAAAACCGGGGTTCAACTGACTGGTCCTCCCCGTCCTATTTCCCTCCTTTTCGCCCATAAAGGCAAACAGCATGACTAAAAAGAAGGGAGAGGAGCATTCATCACAGGATAACACTGGCACTTCAGTTACACGTGCCGCAAAGGAAAAGGAAAAGGGGAGCCAGGCTGCGGCTGCAGCCAAGTTGGAGAGATTTGCTCACACTCCCGGAAAGTCACCTAATAAAGAGGTTACGCAATTAAGTGTAAAAGCTGTATCCGGACGCTCCCAGGATAGAAAGAGCCAAGGCCAGGGCCAAAAAGCCACCACATCAACGGGCACTAAGATGGCAGGTAACCGAGGGGCAGAGGGGGGGGGGCCCAGTATCTCCTACTGTTGAAGTAGCCCCTCACATTGTACCAGTGTTGCAGGAGGAACCAACTCTAAAGGACATACTCATAGCGGTAAACGTATGTAAATGCTCATTGAATAGCTTAAGCGAACAAATAGGAGGAATTAAGGAGGAACTGCTCTTGATGGGTCAGGACTTGAAAAAGGTTGGGGAAAGGACAAGAGCTCTAGAGGAGAGAATGAGCCTAGTCGAAGATGATTTTTTCCCCTTAAAAAGGAAATGAAAGAAATGAGAGAGTTAATGGACATTCAGGCCTTTAAGCTTGACCAGCTCGAAAACAGGGCACGTAGAAGCAATGTACGAGCGGTAGGATTCCCTGAAATGTGTGAAGGCCCTCATCTGGCTGAATTCTTAGAAAAATGGATCAGGGAGACATTTGGGGAAAATTCTTTTTCTTCCTCATTCGCAATTGAGAGAGCTCATAGAGTCCCTGCCAGGGCACCCCCATCAGGTGGATACCCTCGGTCAATCCTTTTAAAATTCCTAAACTACAAGGATAAAGAAACTTTGCTAAGAAAATCCAGGGAGATGGGGAACATTTTATTCAACGGTATCAGGATATCATTCTACCCAGATTATTCTCCAACAGTACAGAAGCGGAGGGCAGAATTCGTAGGAATCAAACGCTCGCTCCAGAAACACAATATTAAATATGGCCTATTATACCCGGCACGCCTGCGAGTAACGGCAGCTGGGGGTACGCATTTTTTTGATATACCAACCGACGCAGCAAGATGGTTTGAAGTATAATTGCTATGGTCCCTCGCGCTAAAGTGAGATAAAAGTGAATGTGGTGACAAACGAAATTAGATCGAATAAACAAATCCTAAAAGTGAGTAATTTTTATGGTGATATCAAAAAAGACTGCAGCGAAATCGACAAGTGTACACATAGCACTCGACGCATGTAATAAAAGATAAAGAGATTTCGCGCATAAAATCTATCATAAAAATAAACAATGATTATTGAATAAACACTGTGAAAGATAAATAACAGGTAATGGATAAAATTAAAAATAAATAAATGTAATAAAATAAGTATCACAAAGAATAAGTGCAAATATGTAAAACCTGTGCTGTAAAATCAACAAATTCAAATGAATGGCTAAAGCCAAATCGCAAAAAAGTGCAAAAGTGCAAAAAGCTGTGCAGCAGCTACAAACAGCGTGATAAAAGGATGCTATCAAATATAAGACTATAAACCAAAGTTCACATAGGAAACAATATAGAGTCCATAACTTATGATGGTAGTAATGGTAGTGTTGATCTTCATACAACAACTGACAGCTCAACCAGGCTCTCTAGACTCTCACCTCAAAGCAGGAAAAAACAGGCATCAATGCAGATCTTTCTTTGTTGTGACAATAGAAGTCACAGGATGTCTGTGTTCCCCTCTGCTTGCTGTCAGGGACCTGCCAAAACAAACTGGGAGTATCTCCACTTAGGCTTGTGACAGCCCAGTGGGAGAAGGGGGAGGAGGAGAGAGGAGGCCTCTGATGGTGTAGTATTTCAAAGAATATTTATTGGATAAAAACAAATTGGTCTCTTACTTAAAACAATAATAAAATCACAAAAGCAGGAAGGAGCGGCCGCCGAGGCGCCTCCTTACGTGACTTCCGGTGTAGTCAGCTCTCTGCCACGCCCTACGCGTTACGTCACCGCTCGTGACTTCAACTGGGGAACCGGATTGGCCTGAGAGGAATGATACTTATATCGTAGAACCGGAAGTAATCGAGCAGCCATTTTTGTTAAGGTAATGTATATCTATATCGGACATCGGCCATCTTGGAGGTGGCAATCGAGATAGATTGCGGCCGTAGCCCTGGGGAGTCAAAGTGAGATTTCGAATCGCAATATAGATATATCGAATCTCAATTTGCATTAATACTAGCAACTTGGAGTTAGAAATTCAACAATTAAAAACTATGGCAACATAAATGAATAATCTAAATTGGGACAAATACGCCATTTTCTTGTAGCAAGTGGAGATCTATGGCGGTGGCCATCTTTATGGTGGTTATCTCACTGTAATCGGCGGCCATTTTTGGATGGAATAACATGCTATATATTTGACAGAGTGCCAGGAATGATTGTGTAAAGATGGTGAAAAGATGGAAAAACTATTAAGAATTTGAAATGGACCCATTAACTGTAAACCTCAGTCACCAAGGAGGAGCCTCTTACTGGATAATACAACAAATCTAATGGACCATAAACATCATAATCAGCGTCACAGTGTGAAAGATATAAATGTCATAATTCATAAACCAGGACCAAATTTTATGTCATCATTCATAAATTAGGACAAAAGGCAGTATTACATAAATATTAATAAAATATGAATATCAATAACCATGATTAAAAGCTTCAATAATAGTACATATGTAAATTTCTGAAATCTAAAAATTACTTAAAAAACAATTTAAATCAAACTCTACGTTCATACCTCTAGGGGTTAATGTACGCAGAGTATGAATCCAATATGATTCTTTTTGGCTAATACTTCTAATTTTATGAGTGCCTCTCCATGACTTTATAAATCTTTCTATTCCCCAAAATTGCAGATGTATGGGGTCCCTATTATGTACTGCTGCAAAGTGTTTGGACACGTTGTGTTTGGGGTTTCCTTTTTTAATATTTTGTATGTGTTCCTTCACTCTGACTTTAAGGGCCCTCTTTGTACGTCCTACATATTGCAATTTACAGCTACACTGGAGTACGTAAACAACACCCTCAGTGTGGCATCCAATAAAGTCTTTAATTCCATATGTTTCGTTTGTAGTAGTAGCTGTGAATTCTGTTCTTTTTCCTTGAAACTTTTGGGCGTGTTTGCATGCAAAACAGTTTCTACATGGATAGAATCCTTTTCCTGTGAAGAATGAGTATGGTACTTGTTGGGGGGGTTCAATCACTGTTTTCACTATCATGTTTCTGATGGTCGGTGCCCTTTTATATATAATATTAGGTAATTCTGGTAATACTTTAGTCAAATCTTTGTCATTTTTCAGGATATGCCAGTGTCTTTGGATGATTTTAGATATTTGTTTATGTTGGACACTGTAGTCCAGAATTAAAGTAGGTGTTTCCTGTACAGACATTTTCTTTGGGTGGATTTCTAACATTTTAGTTCTATCCATACTCCTTACTTCTTCAATTTGTTTCTCTATGAGTATATGCTCATATCCCTTTTCTAAAAACCTAGAACCAATTAGCTTAGCCTGTTCTTTAAAATCCTCTTCTTTTGTGCAGTTTCTCCTAATTCGAACAAATTGTCCTTTCGGTATATTATAAAGCCATAATTTGTGATGGCAGCTATTAATGGGAAGGTAGCTGTTCGCATCTACGTTTTTGAAAAACGTTTTGGTTATTATTCTATCGCCTTCAAGGCTTATTTTGAGGTCCAGGAACTCCACTGTCTTTTCACTGATGTTCCACGATAAACGAATATTTTTTTCATTTACATTCAGTTTCTCCAGGAATTGTTCGAGCGTTTCTCTTTTGCCATTCCAGACAATGATAACATCATCGATATACCTTTTATACAAAGTCAGTTCTGCTGGGGTGTTTTCATAAATGGATTGTTCCTCCCATTGCGCCATAAAGGCATTGGCCACACTCGGTGCAAATTTGGCACCCATTGCAATCCCAATGGCTTGTTTATAATATGTATTGTTGTGCCAAAAATAGTTACACTTTAAGCAAAGATCTAGGCACTTAATCAAATATTTTCGCTGTGCACATATGAGATTGCTATATTTTCTGAGGAGCCATTTGGTGGCAGAACAGGCATCGTGATGCTGAACTATAGTATATAGTGAATTCACATCTGCCGTGGCTAATAGTGTTCTTCCTTCGAGTACTGGTAATGTGTCTAGAAGTTGTAATACGTGTTTAGTGTCTTTTAAATAGGCTGATGTTTGTTGCACTGCAGGTTGAATAAAATGGTCTAAGTATTGTCCTACTCGGGATGTAAGGGACTCTATTCCATTAACAATTGGTCTGCCCGGTGGGTTTTCCAATGATTTGTGAATTTTCGGTAGGGTGTAGATAACTGGTATCCGGCATGTTTCTGGAATGAGATACTTTGACTCCCTCTTATTCAGTATCTCTTTTCTTGTGCCCAAATCTATCAAGCGTTCCAGCTCTTTTCTATATTTATTTGTCGGATTGCTCAACAATCTAGTGTATGTTTTATCATCATCTAGTTGTTTCTGCAATTCATTTAGATATTGCTCCTTTGATTGTATCACAATCGCTCCTCCCTTGTCCGCTGGACGAATAATGATGTCCTTTCTTTCTTTGAGCAGTTTAATGCCTTTTTTAATGTGTATGGGGTCTGATACTTTTTTCACTTCCAGAGATTCTAGATCTTTAAGGACAAGTTTCTTAAACACTTCCACATGATGGTTGTCTGATACTTGGGGGTTAAAAGTTGAGTTATTTCTTAATGTACTGTGTGATATTGTTGGAGAGGTATTCCTTATTGTGTTAATCGTTCTGTATGGGTTCGAGAGGTAATATTTCTTCACATTAACCTTTCTTACATATTTAAGTATGCCAATATATGTGTTAAATTTGTTTAAATTGTTGACTGGAGCGTATTTTAATCCTTTGTCTAAGACGGAGAGTTCATCGGTTGAGATGGGTTGACCGCTTAGGTTAACTACATTACTTCCTACTGTTCTCTTTTTCGCTTGAGATCTCTTTCCCGCTCTCCGTCCTCTCTTCGCTCTAGACTGTTTCTTGTTCTGTCTTCCTGCATCCTTCTCCTCGGAGAGGGGTAATAATTTTGTGGCTCTCTTCGTGGAGTATAATCCCTTCTCTCCCTCTCTAAAAAATGACGCTGACGATCATACTCATAATCATTTTGTTGTTGATGGTGTCTTGTATCATAGTAATGATGGTCTTGATGGTCTCTTAGAGGTTCAAACCTATTGTAGGTCGGGACTGGAGTTCTCTCTCTTTCTCTATACGTGTCTTGAGGGTAAGCGTATCTGTTATATTACAGTGAGATAACCACCATAAAGATGGCCACCGCCATAGATCTCCACTTGCTACAAGAAAATGGCGTATTTGTCCCAATTTAGATTATTCATTTATGTTGCCATAGTTTTTAATTGTTGAATTTCTAACTCCAAGTTGCTAGTATTAATGCAAATTGAGATTCGATATATCTATATTGCGATTCGAAATCTCACTTTGACTCCCCAGGGCTACGGCCGCAATCTATCTCGATTGCCACCTCCAAGATGGCCGATGTCCGATATAGATATACATTACCTTAACAAAAATGGCTGCTCGATTACTTCCGGTTCTACGATATAAGTATCATTCCTCTCAGGCCAATCCGGTTCCCCAGTTGAAGTCACGAGCGGTGACGTAACGCGTAGGGCGTGGCAGAGAGCTGACTACACCGGAAGTCACGTAAGGAGGCGCCTCGGCCGCCGCTCCTTCCTGCTTTTGTGATTTTATTATTGTTTTAAGTAAGAGACCAATTTGTTTTTATCCAATAAATATTCTTTGAAATACTACACCATCAGAGGCCTCCTCTCTCCTCCTCCCCCTTCTCCCACTGGGCTGTCACAAGCCTAAGTGGAGATACTCCCAGTTTGTTTTGGCAGGTCCCTGACAGCAAGCAGAGGGGAACACAGACATCCTGTGACTTCTATTGTCACAACAAAGAAAGATCTGCATTGATGCCTGTTTTTTCCTGCTTTGAGGTGAGAGTCTAGAGAGCCTGGTTGAGCTGTCAGTTGTTGTATGAAGATCAACACTACCATTACTACCATCATAAGTTATGGACTCTATATTGTTTCCTATGTGAACTTTGGTTTATAGTCTTATATTTGATAGCATCCTTTTATCACGCTGTTTGTAGCTGCTGCACAGCTTTTTGCACTTTTGCACTTTTTTGCGATTTGGCTTTAGCCATTCATTTGAATTTGTTGATTTTACAGCACAGGTTTTACATATTTGCACTTATTCTTTGTGATACTTATTTTATTACATTTATTTATTTTTAATTTTATCCATTACCTGTTATTTATCTTTCACAGTGTTTATTCAACAATCATTGTTTATTTTTATGATAGATTTTATGCGCGAAATCTCTTTATCTTTTATTACATGCGTCGAGTGCTATGTGTACACTTGTCGATTTCGCTGCAGTCTTTTTTGATATCACCATAAAAATTACTCACTTTTAGGATTTGTTTATTCGATCTAATTTCGTTTGTCACCACATTCACTTTTATCTCACTTTAGCGCGAGGGACCATAGCAATTATACTTTGTCACCACACATTCACCTTACCCTTGCTGCTAACATGGATATATTTCATTTCATGGAGAATAGGAATGTTAATTTGGATGACATCTTTAAATCACAAACTAATATACCGAACACGGACTTAGAAAGTACACTTAGGAAACTAGGACACCATATGGAGAAGAAAGTTTCCCTGTGGTGGGATACTATTACCTTTGAAAGGTACATTAGAGAGAATATTGTACCAAGGAGGCTACGGTGGGAATTACCACCTAATGACGGCTTATTAGATAAAGAATCAATGGACGAATGGTTTGAATTTTTTAATAACAAAAGTATAGAAGGTCTTAAATTTTTACTAGGAAGGAAATATAAAAAAACTAGAATATTAGAGCAACAAATAGAGGAGATAAAGCAGAAACTAGAACCATATAAAGAATCCCCAGATTTTAAGAGACTGACTACACAGATGAATAAAGATCTGATTAGTAAAGATCTAGAAGTGCAACAACGCAAAATGAAGAAGTATAATCGAGATATAGAAGATTACAGAGGGGCACAGGTTTTTAAATGGCAGAAAAAAGTGGATCCCAGTCCACCTAGCTCAGTCTATTCCACTCCGGAAAGAGAAGTGAGAATACAAGATCCGACTACAACCTATGCCACTAACCCACCAGGATGGGACGACAGAGAAGTCTATATGGATAACAGAGCACAACAGGGAATGAGAACACCTCAATATGATCAGCGCCAATACAATAATTACACTCAACGAACCCCCAGACAATATTGGAAGAAACCTTTCAAGAAACATTTTAAAAAACAGTATAACCAACGATCGAATAATGAAAGGAATCAGAGAGATCATAACAGATACGCTTACCCTCAAGACACGTATAGAGAAAGAGAGAGAACTCCAGTCCCGACCTACAATAGGTTTGAACCTCTAAGAGACCATCAAGACCATCATTACTATGATACAAGACACCATCAACAACAAAATGATTATGAGTATGATCGTCAGCGTCATTTTTTAGAGAGGGAGAGAAGGGATTATACTCCACGAAGAGAGCCACAAAATTATTACCCCTCTCCGAGGAGAAGGATGCAGGAAGACAGAACAAGAAACAGTCTAGAGCGAAGAGAGGACGGAGAGCGGGAAAGAGATCTCAAGCGAAAAAGAGAACAGTAGGAAGTAATGTAGTTAACCTAAGCGGTCAACCCATCTCAACCGATGAACTCTCCGTCTTAGACAAAGGATTAAAATACGCTCCAGTCAACAATTTAAACAAATTTAACACATATATTGGCATACTTAAATATGTAAGAAAGGTTAATGTGAAGAAATATTACCTCTCGAACCCATACAGAACGATTAACACAATAAGGAATACCTCTCCAACAATATCACACAGTACATTAAGAAATAACTCAACTTTTAACCCCCAAGTATCAGACAACCATCATGTGGAAGTGTTTAAGAAACTTGTCCTTAAAGATCTAGAATCTCTGGAAGTGAAAAAAGTATCAGACCCCATACACATTAAAAAAGGCATTAAACTGCTCAAAGAAAGAAAGGACATCATTATTCGTCCAGCGGACAAGGGAGGAGCGATTGTGATACAATCAAAGGAGCAATATCTAAATGAATTGCAGAAACAACTAGATGATGATAAAACATACACTAGATTGTTGAGCAATCCGACAAATAAATATAGAAAAGAGCTGGAACGCTTGATAGATTTGGGCACAAGAAAAGAGATACTGAATAAGAGGGAGTCAAAGTATCTCATTCCAGAAACATGCCGGATACCAGTTATCTACACCCTACCGAAAATTCACAAATCATTGGAAAACCCACCGGGCAGACCAATTGTTAATGGAATAGAGTCCCTTACATCCCGAGTAGGACAATACTTAGACCATTTTATTCAACCTGCAGTGCAACAAACATCAGCCTATTTAAAAGACACTAAACACGTATTACAACTTCTAGACACATTACCAGTACTCGAAGGAAGAACACTATTAGCCACGGCAGATGTGAATTCACTATATACTATAGTTCAGCATCACGATGCCTGTTCTGCCACCAAATGGCTCCTCAGAAAATATAGCAATCTCATATGTGCACAGCGAAAATATTTGATTAAGTGCCTAGATCTTTGCTTAAAGTGTAACTATTTTTGGCACAACAATACATATTATAAACAAGCCATTGGGATTGCAATGGGTGCCAAATTTGCACCGAGTGTGGCCAATGCCTTTATGGCGCAATGGGAGGAACAATCCATTTATGAAAACACCCCAGCAGAACTGACTTTGTATAAAAGGTATATCGATGATGTTATCATTGTCTGGAATGGCAAAAGAGAAACGCTCGAACAATTCCTGGAGAAACTGAATGTAAATGAAAAAAATATTCGTTTATCGTGGAACATCAGTGAAAAGACAGTGGAGTTCCTGGACCTCAAAATAAGCCTTGAAGGCGATAGAATAATAACCAAAACGTTTTTCAAAAACGTAGATGCGAACAGCTACCTTCCCATTAATAGCTGCCATCACAAATTATGGCTTTATAATATACCGAAAGGACAATTTGTTCGAATTAGGAGAAACTGCACAAAAGAAGAGGATTTTAAAGAACAGGCTAAGCTAATTGGTTCTAGGTTTTTAGAAAAAGGATATGAGCATATACTCATAGAGAAACAAATTGAAGAAGTAAGGAGTATGGATAGAACTAAAATGTTAGAAATCCACCCAAAGAAAATGTCTGTACAGGAAACACCTACTTTAATTCTGGACTACAGTGTCCAACATAAACAAATATCTAAAATCATCCAAAGACACTGGCATATCCTGAAAAATGACAAAGATTTGACTAAAGTATTACCAGAATTACCTAATATTATATATAAAAGGGCACCGACCATCAGAAACATGATAGTGAAAACAGTGATTGAACCCCCCCAACAAGTACCATACTCATTCTTCACAGGAAAAGGATTCTATCCATGTAGAAACTGTTTTGCATGCAAACACGCCCAAAAGTTTCAAGGAAAAAGAACAGAATTCACAGCTACTACTACAAACGAAACATATGGAATTAAAGACTTTATTGGATGCCACACTGAGGGTGTTGTTTACGTACTCCAGTGTAGCTGTAAATTGCAATATGTAGGACGTACAAAGAGGGCCCTTAAAGTCAGAGTGAAGGAACACATACAAAATATTAAAAAAGGAAACCCCAAACACAACGTGTCCAAACACTTTGCAGCAGTACATAATAGGGACCCCATACATCTGCAATTTTGGGGAATAGAAAGATTTATAAAGTCATGGAGAGGCACTCATAAAATTAGAAGTATTAGCCAAAAAGAATCATATTGGATTCATACTCTGCGTACATTAACCCCTAGAGGTATGAACGTAGAGTTTGATTTAAATTGTTTTTTAAGTAATTTTTAGATTTCAGAAATTTACATATGTACTATTATTGAAGCTTTTAATCATGGTTATTGATATTCATATTTTATTAATATTTATGTAATACTGCCTTTTGTCCTAATTTATGAATGATGACATAAAATTTGGTCCTGGTTTATGAATTATGACATTTATATCTTTCACACTGTGACGCTGATTATGATGTTTATGGTCCATTAGATTTGTTGTATTATCCAGTAAGAGGCTCCTCCTTGGTGACTGAGGTTTACAGTTAATGGGTCCATTTCAAATTCTTAATAGTTTTTCCATCTTTTCACCATCTTTACACAATCATTCCTGGCACTCTGTCAAATATATAGCATGTTATTCCATCCAAAAATGGCCGCCGATTACAGTGAGATAACCACCATAAAGATGGCCACCGCCATAGATCTCCACTTGCTACAAGAAAATGGCGTATTTGTCCCAATTTAGATTATTCATTTATGTTGCCATAGTTTTTAATTGTTGAATTTCTAACTCCAAGTTGCTAGTATTAATGCAAATTGAGATTCGATATATCTATATTGCGATTCGAAATCTCACTTTGACTCCCCAGGGCTACGGCCGCAATCTATCTCGATTGCCACCTCCAAGATGGCCGATGTCCGATATAGATATACATTACCTTAACAAAAATGGCTGCTCGATTACTTCCGGTTCTACGATATAAGTATCATTCCTCTCAGGCCAATCCGGTTCCCCAGTTGAAGTCACGAGCGGTGACGTAACGCGTAGGGCGTGGCAGAGAGCTGACTACACCGGAAGTCACGTAAGGAGGCGCCTCGGCCGCCGCTCCTTCCTGCTTTTGTGATTTTATTATTGTTTTAAGTAAGAGACCAATTTGTTTTTATCCAATAAATATTCTTTGAAATACTACACCATCAGAGGCCTCCTCTCTCCTCCTCCCCCTTCTCCCACTGGGCTGTCACAAGCCTAAGTGGAGATACTCCCAGTTTGTTTTGGCAGGTCCCTGACAGCAAGCAGAGGGGAACACAGACATCCTGTGACTTCTATTGTCACAACAAAGAAAGATCTGCATTGATGCCTGTTTTTTCCTGCTTTGAGGTGAGAGTCTAGAGAGCCTGGTTGAGCTGTCAGTTGTTGTATGAAGATCAACACTACCATTACTACCATCATAAGTTATGGACTCTATATTGTTTCCTATGTGAACTTTGGTTTATAGTCTTATATTTGATAGCATCCTTTTATCACGCTGTTTGTAGCTGCTGCACAGCTTTTTGCACTTTTGCACTTTTTTGCGATTTGGCTTTAGCCATTCATTTGAATTTGTTGATTTTACAGCACAGGTTTTACATATTTGCACTTATTCTTTGTGATACTTATTTTATTACATTTATTTATTTTTAATTTTATCCATTACCTGTTATTTATCTTTCACAGTGTTTATTCAATAATCATTGTTTATTTTTATGATAGATTTTATGCGCGAAATCTCTTTATCTTTTATAAGATGGTTTGAAGAAAATCAAAAGAACTTATAGGACTGTTGAGCCATTAGCATAAAAGGGATGGTCTTGAGGGTTGTTGGGGGGGGGGGGGTATTTGTATGGTAGAGTGAAAATGTATGCTGCAGGCAGCATACCTGTGGGGATGTTTTTGATTGTTTTGATGGTGATGGGGGGGTGGAGAGGGTGGATTAATAACAAAAAGAAACATCACATAACACATGGGCGGAATGAGTGGGTGGAAGGGGCGGGACAGAGAGGACTCAGGGGTTAGCCCAGATAGGCAGGTACAAGAGGGGGGGAGGGGGGGTGCAGAGATGGTAGGGGTGGGTGGGGAGTGAGGAGGGTGGGAGGGGGGTGGGAGTTGGGTGTGGAGGGGAGGCACATTTTTATTGTTATTCACATAAAATGTCATACACAAGAGAGTGAAGAGGATATAATGACAATGCACAAAGACACAAAAAAAGTATGGAGTGGTTTAACACAAAAAAGAACACTTATAATAATACACTTCTTTAAAGAACAAGTAGTGGTAAACAACACATATATGAGTATAGAAATGGTAGAGAACTCCAAAATAACACAGTGTGTTCTCTTATTGAGAAAGGGGCATAATCCCCCCGCCCCAGGCCATCGCGCCCTACTCCCCCAGGTACATTATAGAAACCCCTGGGATGCAACCTAACACTTTCACGTTAGCCTCTTGGAATGTCAGTAGGCTCAGGAACCCGGTTAAAAAAATGGCGGTTCTCTCCATACTTGAAAAAAGGAGGGTGGACATGGCCTGTTTACAGGAGACCCACCTAACGAGAGATACCAACACAGGTCTTTATGGTAATAAAGACAAGAAATAAATACTGGCTTCAATACCACTCGGTTTACTCCTCATATTCTAGAGGGGTGAGCATATTGGTAAGAACCGGGGTGCGTTTTATTTGTCGAGATATCAAAGTAGATACTGAGGGGCGTTACTTGTTTATACACTGTCAGATAGAAAACAAATTATATATAGTTGCCAATTTGTATATTCCTCCTCCCTTTAAAATGGAGGTCTTATACAAACTGTCCGAATTTTTGCAGGATAAGGAGGATCTACCGATCATTGTGGTTGGGGACTTTAACAAGGTTCTTGATAAAAGTAAAGCTAGATTCCCGCCCGGGAAACAATCTGACAGTGTTATGGAGGGACGGCTAAACCAATTTATGGAAGAGATGGGAATGTGTGATATTTGGAGAACCTGTAATCCAAGGAGTCGCCAGTATTCATGTTTTTCTAGCTTATACAAAACACTATCAAGAATTGATATGGCATTTGGAAACGGAGATACGCTACAGCTAGTAAGAAGTATAGAGTATGCGACTAGGGGAGTGTCGGATCACTCACCATTAATAGTTATGATTCAGTTTGAGGGTCAAAAACACCCGAGAAAGTGGAGTATAAGTCCATTTTGGCTGGAGTTAATGGGGGATCCAGGAGAGGTAATATTAAAATTAAAGGAATTTGTAGCAGTAAATAAGGGCTCCGCTACTGCTAGTATTGTGTGGGACACCCTTAAGGCCTTTTTAAGGGGGTTAATAATACAGCAGGTTGCAAAGATCAAAAGTCTAGGGAATGGGAGGAGGTGATTGGGAGGGAAGTTGGAGAATTTGAAAAACAATATGTAGAAGATCCAACTTCAGAAAAACAAGCTAGGTGGTTGAAAAGTCAACAAAAATATAAAAACATCGTTACTAGAGAAGTCGAGAACAAGCACCTTTTTCAGAGCCAATCTGCTTTCTCAGATGGAGAGGGTGCAGGTCGTATGCTTGCCCGGCTGGTGAAGACTAATAACTCCCCATCAGTGATTGCAGCAATTAGGATTCCTGGAGGGAAAATCACCTCCCGGACTCTTGAAATACTGGACTCTTTTACACAGTATTATACAAACTTATACAGGTCTAGATCAGGAGAAAAGAAAAGAGAGATGGATTTCTTTTTTGAGGGGATTGAGGTACCCACTCTTTCAGAACAGGGGAAAAATGAATTAGACTCTCCTATAACGTTAGAGGAACTATACTCTGCAGTAGCTGGGATGGCAAACCAGAAGTCCCCAGGCCCAGATGGTTTGCCCACTGAAATTTATAGGCGATATGATGAGGTGATGCTCGCGGCCAGGTTGAACAAGTATATACAAAATATTATACACCCGGATCAATCCGGGTTTATCCCCAACAGAGCTACCAGCATTAATATAAGGCGGGTATATCTCAACCTCCAGACCCTGACGTTAGGTAGGGGCTCGCGAGCTGTAGTTTCCCTGGATGCCGCTAAGGCATTTGACAGCCTGGAGTGGGACTATCTGTGGCGGGCCCTTGAGGTATTTGGGTTCGGACCTAACTTTGTCGGTTGGATAAAAGCCCTCTACATGGTGCCAAGGGCCAGAATAAGGATTAATAATATCCATTCTGACCCGATTCTGCTTGAGAGGGGAACACGACAGGGATGTCCCCTGTCACCCCTGCTATTCGCCCTGATGGCTAACAAAGGACCCCAATCAATACATAGAAGAGAACCACGCCCCCCTTGTGCTAAGGTTTAGACGTAAGTGCGATATCTGGTGCCGCCTCCCCCTGTCAGCAGCTGGCAGAATTAATTTGATCAAGATAATCTGGATGCCCCAACTGCTGTACCAGTTACATAACTCCCCGGTTTGGATCGGAATGGACTGGTTTAAGAAAATTGAAACCCTGTTTAGGGAATTAATTTGGAAGAAGAGACAGGCGCGAATAGGCTTACAGATATTGCAGTTACCAACAAAAGAAGGAGGAGCAGCAGTTCCACACCCCCGTAACTATTTCTTAGCTGCCCAGCTACAACATCTAAGGGAAGGCAGTATATTGGGGGACAAGAACATAAATATATGACTGATGATGCAAGGAGCTTTACATAGTAACCTGGTCGAGTCCTTGGAGGTAAAATCTCTCTCGCGCCCGGGCCCCCTACACTAAAATTAATGTCCAAGGTATGGCAGGCAGCTCAAACAATTATGGGATATAATGGGGTATCAGATTATGCCCCGATTTGGGATAATAAACATCTCCCGGAGCTGATCCCGGTGGGTAAAATAGAAGAATGGGAAGTCTGCGGTATCAGAAAACTTGCACAACTATATAAAGGGAGTATTCTGAAGCCATTTGCCAAGTTGAGGGATGAGTATGGTATCCCAAACCACTCATTTTATTGGTATCTCCAAGTTAGACACGCCCTGAATGCTCAAAAACACAAACAGTGGAATGGTGTAGACTTCCCCTCAGACTTCCCCTCATACAAAAAATAGTTAACTCTAGCTCGTCCAAAGGTCTGATATCCGAGATATATGAACAAATATGTGGGAAAATAATTAATGGGGAAAGACTGGCTTAAAATAAAAATAGATGGGAGGAAGACCTGGGAGAAAAAATCACTGAAGAACAATGGAAAAGGATAATGGAAATGAGCCCCCAGGTGTCAGTTTCCCCCTCACAAAGAATGTTGCAATTATTTTTGTTACATAGAGCTTATTACACTCCAAAGAAGCTTTTTAGGTATGGATATAGAGCGGATGATAAATGCCCAAGGTGTCAAGGAACAGGTGACTTAATCCATATGATGTGGAGGTGCCCAAAGCTATTTAGGTACTGGAATGATATACTTGAGGAAATTAATAGGACCTTTGGGATTAAGCTGGAGATGGATGCTACATTATGTTTGCTAGGGAAAATAGAGGTAAACAGTATATCTAAAAATATCAAAATGACAGTAACAAGATGTCTATTCCAAGCACGAAAGATAATTGCCCAAAATTGGCAATCCGCAAGGCCCCCTACATCGGAAGAATGGGGTAAGGTGATGGACGCCAATGTATGGAGGGAAAAAGTGGTATTTACAAGGCGGAAAAATTTGGATAAATTCTTAAAAATGTGGAAGCCCTGGTTGGATAAAATAGGGTGCCCACTATAAAGGAGAATAGAGAATATACCAAAAAAAAAATGTGGAGTAGGAGCTGTAGAGAGGGGTGCGGAGAGGACTGGGGGGAAAGGTGAGGGAGAAAGAAAGGAATAACACACTATATTTAATGACCACATATAATGAATAATGTGTATAGAGAGGAAGGTTTATAATGCACTGGGGGGTGGGGGGGAGGGAAGAGGGAGGGGTGGAAGAAAAGGGAAACAGTACTAACAGAGGGCAAGGAATCACGTTCAGGGTAGTACATACATTTTTCATTGTCCCTTTATAGGGGACAATTTCCCTATATGCTGTATAATAAATCACTCCCTCTATCTTTTGAAAGAGGCTGAGTAAATAGTAATGGCTTACAATAAGGAATAGATAGGTAACCAATTTCGAGAACCAGTGTGGTGATGTAAATATGGCTGACAAAAGGTTTTTTTATTTTTTTTTAATTGTATTAGCCTCTTGAGAGGTGGTGTATTTATATGATTGAAAAAGCATAAAAATAAAAGAGTATAAAAAATATATTGTTTTGCCAATGATCGCCCATCAATCCATTGAATATGATATACAACACTTGCTTATTAACCACATAGAGCTGACATATATATATCAAAATCTACACATAGTTGGGGTACCTGTACTTGGAATAATAAAAGGGAAAATAATTTACTTACAAAATATGTTGTTCATTAATCAAACTAAAACTACATTTTTTTCCATTTTTCAGAATTAAAAAAAAAATCTGAGCTTGGCATTTCTGAAAAAGTTTTGCCACTTAAAGGCTTTATAGATGCATAAAAATCAGTAAAAATCTATATATGTAAAAATGACGGTAGGAAAAATAGTAGAGTTATTTTGAAGTTAACCAAAGCATACCGAAACTGCTACATTTGGTCTGTGGTTTACAATGACCCCTGGTAATGCGTAAACACAACTATGAGCTCCTGACTTGTTTATATTTTTATGAGTCTTTTTTAGTCAACAAAAAATGGCACAGAAATACAAAAAAGTGTCAACTTTCACAATATTTTCAAAATGATGCCTGGATCAACCTTAAGTGATAAAAAGATCTCATAAGTGCCTCCACAAGATCTTTGTTCCTCAGGCTGTAGATCAGAGGATTCAGCAAGGGGTTAATGAGGGCAGATATGACTGTGAACAGTTTATTTAAATTGAACATATTGCTGGAGGAGGGAATCAAGTAAATAAAAATTAAGGAGCCATAAAAGATGGAGACCACGGTGAGGTGTGATGTGCAGGTGGAGAATGCTTTTTTCTTTCCAGTCTTGCTACGGATTCTAAGGATGGTACCGAAAATATAGACATAGGGAAGAAAGGTCAAAAGAATGGCTCCTAATCCAAGACTAGTACCTACTAAGAATATGACCACCGTGTTTATGAAGGAATCAGTACATGAAGTTTGAATCAAGTGTGGAAGGTCGCACAAGAAGTTGTGGATGGAAGTTGTTCTGCAGAAGGACAACCTGAGCAAAAATAAAGTATGAACCAAAGAGATGGAATATCCAGCAACCCAGATCAGAGAGGCCATACGAGCGCAGACCCTCCAAGACATAATTAGTTTGTAATGTAGGGGGTGGCAGATGGCAATGTAGCGGTCATAGGACATAGCCGAGAGCAAGAAAAGTTCTGAGCAAGCAAAGGAGAGGTAGAAAAAGGCTTGGGCTATACAGGCAGGAATGGATATTGAATGTATTTTTGTGACCAAATCAAAGAGCATCCTTGGTGCGGTCACTGATGAATAGCACAAGTCCAAACATGCCAAGTTGGCAAGAAAAAAATACATTGGGTTGTGCAGATGGTAGTCAGTGAGGACCAAGAAAAAAATAAGAAGGTTTGTGATAAGAGTCATCAGATAGATCAGAAGAAAGAGCACACAAAGTGCATTCATGGTTAGTGGATGGTCTGACAGACCCACAAGAGTAAGATAGGAAATCTCTGTCACATTCCTCATAATATAAATGTTTTCTTTGTTTAAATTATTCAATATAAAACAGTAATACAATTTTGGATCTGAGGATTTAATAATTGGAAAACCTGTCTGTGGTGTTCACACATTCTACTCAAATTTACATGTAAGCATTTCTACCAGCTAATGATTTATTCTTATATAAAATGTTGGAAGTCCTTCAGGACAGTCTGCTGTGTTGTAAAAACACAAACCTGAAGGCTTATTACAGGTCTCCTAAGATATAATTGGTAACACCTTGAGAGCACCTTTTTCCTATAATTGAGTACAGTCTTTAACAATTAAATTTAAAATCCACTGTATTTTTTATCATTTTATCATCATTTTATCATTTTATCACCTCTATTACTTATTTAGTTAGTGGACAGAGTGACCTAAAACACTACAAAAGGAACATTGCTTTTCTTTTAGCTTCCATCATTTTGTAGTTACATTTTTAAAAGGGCTGTCAATTTAAAACTTTTTTGGATTGGAGAAGTAGCTATAACTCTTAGCTTTGGGTGGGGAAAAATTTTCCAGGGTCACCACAGAAACACAAGATACAGGTAGCGTTCTTTCCAAAAATCATTAGCGCTATAGCCCTTAGTTTTGGGTGCCTAAAAATTGGCCAGTGAAACTATAATTTGACAATAGCTTCAAAAAGCCTTAATAGAGAAGCATATCCAAAGCTCGTTTGTCTGTACTTTTCCTGTGATCCAGCTGACCATTCGATTTCCACTCTGCCTGACCTCTTGTTGTGACCTTGGCTCATTTAAAGACTTCGTCTGATCAACCGTGCATGACCATCAGCTGTGCATGTTCCCGGCTCAGCTCCTGACTACTCTGCTGTCTTCACCCTTCTGATCAACCATGTATGACCCCCAGCTCTGGCTCCTGACCATGCTGTCATCTCTTATTCTCCTGGCCATCCATGTATGACCTCAGCCCAGATCCTGATCTCAATGACACCACTCCAGTTCCTTCCTCATTGGCCATATCCTGCACCAATTTCACCTACTGTGGGTGTCAGAACTCTGCCAGCTGCTGGTGCTTCACCTGCTCTCCCACAGTGTTCCTTGTATTTTGCTGGGGTCCTCATCATAGTGTGTTAAAACGACCCAAATAATAACCTCCTGGAGGAGCTACCAGCGAATTATTCTATTGGCACTCCTGTTCCTTTTTTGAGCCTTACACTCACTGTCTTCATCTTCTGGGATTCTTGTACCATAGCTGCAAGGAATGAATGAATGAATGACTTGTATAGTGCTGCAAATGTGAACTGAATCGCCTCAAGGCGCTTGGTCCATCCTGTGGTCCAGCTTGTTAGAAGAGGTAGGTCTTGAGTTTCTTCCTGAAGGCCTGATGGTTTTCTTCCATACGGATGTTGGTTGGTAGAGTGTTCCATAGCCGTGGTCCTTGGGCTGCGAATCTTCATTCTCCCTTTAATTTGTAGCGGGATTTGGGAACATAGAGTAGGTTTTGGAGGGTTGATCGAAGACTGCGATTAGGTGCGTAGCGTTTTTTTTTCTTGCAAAGGTATTGAGACGCATTTCCATGTAGGCATTTGTGGGTGAGGCAGAGGGTCTTAAATGTGATTCAATCCTTTATGGTTAGCCAATGTAGACTCCTCAGGGATGGAGAAATTGGTTCCCAGGGTTTTTTTCCTGTTATCAGTCTTGCTGCTGTGTTTTGGATGAGTTGTAGGCGTGCAATCTTGTATTTAGGTAGTCCAGCGTAGAGGGAGTTTGTGTAGTCAAGTCGGGAGTTAATGATGGTTCCAACTACTGCTGCTTTGTCCTCTTTAGGAATTAAGGGGATGAGTCTGCGTAGCAGGCGAAGAAGGTGGTGAGATCCGCTGACTACTGATCCAATTTATGCATCTATTGACATTTCTGAGTCAAAAATGACTCCAGGACTTTTGACTTTGGTGCTTGGGATGATGGTCTGCCAAAGACGGTGGGTGGAGTGCAAGGGTTCTTGTTTTTTGAGTTTTGGTTTGCAGGTAGTAGGAGAAGCCCCAAGGGAAGCCCTTTTATCACTTTGACCTCCAAACAGGTACATGACAGCAATTATTTATATGTATCATATCTGGATGATACCCGTGGATGCTGGAAATCACTGAAGTAGACATCATTGCTCCAGTGATCCCCACCTGCTTCTGCGTCCCCTAATGAGTCCCAACCTAATGCATTGTGAACACAAGGGGTCAGCCACTCAGCATGGGTGCCATTCAAAGAATACAATGCACTCACTGTTTGGGCAAGGTGGAGAGGTGGAGTGGTTATGTCACACTCTCCATCTCGTCCAATCAAAGTATGCTTTGCAGTCATTAAGAAAAAAGCGAAGCATTCTCTGAATGGTGCCTATGCTGAGCTGTTGACCACCTCTGTACACTCGATACAGGACCTAGAAGCTAGTGGAGATTACTGTAATAGTGGTGTACACAATTCCGATGCACAAAGTTCCACGCATGCTCGGAATCAAGCAGAAGAGCCGGACTGGCTATTGAACTTCATTTTTCTCGGCTCGTCGTATGCGTTGTACGTCACCGTGTTCTGGACGTTCGGAATTTCCGACAAGATTTGTGTTTGTAAGATAAGTTTGAGCCAACATGTGTCGGAAAAAATCCATGGATTCTGTTGTCGGAATGTCCGATCGTGTGTACGGGGCATAAGTATGTAAAATTATCCATACCTGAAATTCTTCTTTAAGTCTTGTTAAATGTCTTTTAAGATTTAATTTTAAACACCTTTGTCACTTGAGAGTCCTCTTTATATGAACAAGACCAGAGCCGCATTAACATAGGGACTATTGGAGCTGCAGCTCCAGGCCCCTTACCTTAAGATAGGCCCATTTGAAAAAAAACCCCACAAAAAACAAAACAAAAAAAACGATCGACTTCGAGGGGCGTGGCTCGGCGAACGGGGATCACATAGACCCCAAATTTGGGAGGTATGTAGCTTCAGACCTACCCCACCACTGGTCGATATGGGGCTCTTATCATCTATAGTTTCAGAGATACGGGGCTCCTTGTGCAGCCTGTCAGAAGCTACATACAGAGCGGCCAGCTTAAATACAAACTGGCAAACTCTGTTTGCAGCAGACTGAGAGGATGAGCACACAGAGCCTCTCCTCACTTTTTGTCAGAAGCACTGAGCTCAATGGACAGCTTAGAGCCTGCAGAGTTTGACAGGCAGCACTGCCTGTCAAACTTGCCCATTAATTTCAATGGTGGCCACTTTGCAACTGCAAGCCAAACTCGCTCGCAGTAGCAGCATAGTCCAACAATGTAAAACTACCATTCAGCAATGTAAAAAAAAAAAAAAGGAGGCGGCAGTAACACCTCATGAATGCCTGTCAGCTGCTGCTATACCACTCGTGAAAAGCAATCCACCACAGATCACTTTTCAGAGGGCAGTAAGCATTACCACAAATGTGAAAGAAACTTGAAACACATCATCCATTTCACACTCACGACCAACCAGGTCACTCCACACCAATCAGGTCACTGCCCACCAACCAGGTCACTCCCCACCAATTAGGTCACTCCCCAGTCACTTTCAATGTTAGCCACCTCCCTTCAACTTTTATCACAGATGACCATTTCCCAATCTGCAGATGATAGACCCTACTCCAAAAGATATCACCCCTAGTTACTACCCCCACCCGCTGATTGATATCCCTCCATGACCACCTCACACCCCCCGCTAACAGACCTCACACCCCCCTGCTGACAGACCTCACACCCACTGACAGACCTTTCTCCCCAGCCCGTCCTCACACACCCCACACAATGTTATTGTGTTCTGCCAGTGGGGAGCCTTCCCTACCTGCACAAAACAATCATCAGTGTTGCTAACTATAGCTGGCAGCACTGATTGTTCTGGGAAAAACCTGACAGGCTGGTTGTACTCAAGTCGATTAATATATTGACTTGTGTACAACCAGCTAGCCCATACATAGATCGACTATGTATCCTCTCCTGTATATACTGCTCAGTTTCACATGCTCCACACTCCTCTCCTGTACATACTGCCCACTGTCATACCCTCCACACTCCTCTCCTGTACATACTGCCCACTGTCATACCCTCCACACTCATCTCCTGTACATACTGCCCACTGTCATACCCTCCACACTCCTCTCCTGTATATACTGCCCACTGTCATACCCTCCACACTCATCTCCTGTACATACTGTCCCCTGTCATACCCTCCACACTCCTGTACATAGTGCTCACTGTCATATCCTTCACACTCTTCTCCTGTGCATACTGCCCACTGTCATACCCTCCACACTCCTCTCCTGTACATACTGCCCACTGTCATACCCTCCACACTCCTCTCCTGTATATACTGCCCACTGTCATACCCTCCACACTCCTGTACATAGTGCTCACTGTCATATCCTTCACACTCTTCTCCTGTACATACTGCCCCATCTTACCCTCCACCCTCCTCTCCTGTACATATTGCCCACTGTCATGTCTTGATGGACTTGTGTCTTTTTTCAACCTCACCTACTATGTAACTATGTAACTATGTCCTCCCAACCCCTCTCCTGTACATACCGCCCATTATCATGTCCTCCACACTCCTCTCCTGTACATGGTGACCACTGTCATACCCTCCACACTGCTCTCCTTCACCTGCATATACGTCACAATTTTATACCATCCATACTCCTCCCCTATGCCTCTAACTCACAAAAACAGTTATTTAAAATTATATTGAATATCCTCAATGTTACCAGCTCTAGAATGGGCACACTTTTGTTAGTTCAACTAAAGGAAATCTTCTCAGTCCTCATATTTTTTCTGCCCGTTATTAGTATTCATTAAATTTTGTGATTACAACTGTGATGTATAGAGGAACATCGGGGATCTCAGCTACTCTAAATATACCACTGGTAAAAAAAAGTGTCCCTGAAAATATTTTTGAAATGTTGGCAACTTTGCACTTGGGCACTGCTCAAGGGTCAGTAGGGGGCCCCATGAGAGGCTCCTGGGATCCTGTGATATTAAAGCGGTAGTAAACTTCGCTAACATTACTACCTTTTAGAGGCCCTCAGGTAGTTTATGCCATAATGTATGCACAGCAGATTAGCACATTAAGGTACATATACCTGTCAGACTGAGCCCTCCAGTGCTGCACTGTGATCAATCCGGTGGGTCCTGGGCGCTTCCATCCTCACCCGATCTTCCTTCCGGGTTCTTTATCTTCGTCACTTGCCTCGGCCGGGCTGCATTGCTTTCACTCCCGCACATGCTCATGCACATCTTCTCTCTCTCTCATCCCCCCTCTCTGTCTCATACTCCCTCCTTTAACCATCACCCCTCTCTCATCCCCTTTCTCTCTCATCCTCCCTCTCTCTATTTAATTTAATTTGTTATAACAAAAAATTGTTTGCATTTTTAATTATTTATTTTTTTGCTTTTGTTATGTTATAAAAAGCCCCACCAAAATCCTCAGCACCAGGCCCATGGTGCTCTTAATCCGGCCCTGAATAAGACTACAGTTAAAATATCTTCTGATCATAAATCTACAGAAATTTTATTTTTCATTTCATGACTATCAGTCACAGTACAAAACAATTCAAAATAAAAGCAATCACTGCTTTCAGTGTAACCAGATCATTGCTGATTGCCAGTGTACATGATTGCAGCGGCACCAGACCGATATACGCCATACCAGCATACTGATCACCGCCATACCAGTGTCCTGATCACCACCATACCATTGTCCTGATCACCACCATACCAGCGTCCTGATCACCACCATATTAGTGTCCTGATCACCACCATACCAGCGTCCTAATCACCACCATACCAGTGTCCTGATCACCACCATACCAGCGTCCTGATCACCACCATACCAGCGTCCTGATCACCACCATATTAGTGTCCTGATCACCGCCATACCAGTGTCCTGATCACCGCCATACCAGCGTCCTGATCACCACCATACCAGCATCCTGATCACCACTATATTAGCGTCCTGATCACCACCATACCAGCGTCCTGATCACCACCATATTAGCGTCCTGATCACCGCCATACCAGTGTCCTGATCACCACCATACCAGTGTCCTGATCACCACCATACCAGTGTCCTGATCACCACCATACCAGTGTCTTGATCACCACCATACCAGTGTCCTGATCACCGCCATACCAGTGTCCTGATCACCACCATACCAGTGTCCAGATCACCGCCATACCAGTGTCCTGATCACCACCATACCAGTGTCCTGATCACCACCATACCAGTGTCCTGATCACCACCATACCAGTGTCCTGATCACCACCATACCAGTGTCCTGATCACCGCCATACCAGTGTCCTGATCAGCGCCATACCAGTGTCCTGATCACCCCCATACCATTTCCCTGATCACCGCCATACCAGTGTCCTGATCATCCCCATACCAGTGTCCTGATCACCGCCATACCAGCATCCTGATCACACTATACCAGCGTCCTGATCACCGCCATACCAGTGTCCTGACCATCACCATACCAGTGTCCTGATCCCCGCCATACCAGCGTCCTGATCACCGCTGTACCAGCGTCCTGATCACCACCATACCAGTGTCCTGATCACCACCATACCAGTGTCCTGATCACCACCATACCAGTGTCCTGATCATCACCATACCAGTGTCCTCATCACCTCCATACCAGTGTCCTGATCACCGCCATACCAGCGTCCTCATCACCGCCATCCCAGCATCCTGATCACCGCCATACCAGCGTCCTGATCACCGCCAAACCAGTGTCCTGATCACCACCATACCAGCGTCCTGATCACCACCATACCAGCGTCCTGATCACCGCCATACCAGTGTCCTGATCACCACCATATCAGCATCCTGATCACCACCATATTAGCGTCCTGATCACCGCCATACCAGTGTCCTGATCACCGCCATACCAGTGTCCTGATCACCACCATATCAGCATCCTGATCACCACCATATTAGCGTCCTGATCACCGCCATACCAGTGTCCTGATCACCGCCATACCAGTGTCCTGATCACCACCATACCAGTGTCCTCATCACCTCCATACCAGTGTCCTGATCACCGCCATACCAGCGTCCTCATCACCGCCATCCCAGCATCCTGATCACCGCCATACCAGCGTCCTGATCACCGCCAAACCAGTGTCCTGATCACCCCCATACCAGTGTCCTGATCACAGCCATACCAGTGTCCTGATCACCACCATACCAGCGTCCTGATCACCACCATATTAGTGTCCTGATCACCACCATATTAGTGTCCTGATCACCGCCATACCAGTGTCCTGATCACCACCATACCAGTGTCCTGATCACAGCCATACCAGTGTCCTGATCACAGCCATACCAGTGTCCTGATCACCACCATACCAGCGTCCTGATCACCACCATATTAGTGTCCTGATCACCACCATATTAGTGTCCTGATCACCGCCATACCAGTGTCCTGATCACCACCATATCAGCATCCTGATCACCACCATATTAGCGTCCTGATCACCGCTATACCAGTGTCCTGATCACCGCCATACCAGTGTCCTGATCACCGCCATACCAGTGTCCTGATCATCGCCATGCCAGTGTCCTGATCACCACCATACCAGTGTCCTGATCACCACCATACCAGTGTCCTGATCACCACCATACCAGTGTCCTGATCACCGCCATACCATTGTCCTGATCACCGCCATACCAGTGTCCTGATCACCGCCATACCAGTGTCCTAATCACCGCCATACCAGTGTCCTGATCACCGCCATACCAGTGTCCTGATCACCGCCATACCAGCATCCTGATCAGCGCCATACCAGTGTCCTGATCATCCCCATACCAGTGTCCTGATCACCACCATACCAGTGTCCTGATCACCACCATACCAGTGTCCTGATCACCACCATACCATTGTGCTGATCACCACCATACCAGTGTCCTGATCACCACCATACCATTGTGCTGATCACCACCATACCAGTGTCCTGCTCACCGCCATACCAGTGTCCTGATCAGCGCCATACCAGTGTCCTGATCATCCCCATACCAGTGTCCTGATCATCCCCATACCAGTGTCCTAATCACCGCCATACCAGTGTCCTGATCACCGCCATACCAGTGTCCTGATCACCGCCATACCAGTGTCCTGATCACCGCCATACCAGCATCCTGATCAGCGCCATACCAGTGTCCTGATCATCCCCATACCAGTGTCCTGATCACCACCATACCATTGTGCTGATCACCACCATACCAGTGTCCTGATCACCACCATACCATTGTGCTGATCACCACCATACCAGTGTCCTGATCACCGCCATACCAGTGTCCTGATCAGCGCCATACCAGTGTCCTGATCATCCCCATACCAGTGTCCTGATCATCCCCATACCAGTGTCCTGATCACTGCCATACCAGTGTCCTGATCACCACCATACCATTGTGCTGATCACCACCATACCAGTGTCCTGATCACCGCCATACCAGTGTCCTGATCACTGCCATACCAGTGTCCTGATCACCACCATACCAGTGTCCTGATCAGCGCCATACCAGTGTCCTGATCACCGCCATACCAGCGTCCTGATCACTGCCATACCAGCGTCCTGATCACCACCATACCAGTGTCCTGATCACCGCCATACCAGTGTCCTGATCACCACCATACCAGTGTCCTGATCACGCTACACCAGCGTCCTGATCACCGCCATACCAGCGTCCTGATCACCACCATACCAGTGTCCTGATCACCACCATACCAGTGTCCTGATCACCGCCATACCAGTGTCCTGATCACTGCCATACCAGTGTCCTGATCACCACCATACCAGTGTCCTGATCAGCGCCATACCAGTGTCCTGATCACCGCCATACCAGCGTCCTGATCACTGCCATACCAGCGTCCTGATCACCACCATACCAGTGTCCTGATCACCGCCATACCAGTGTCCTGATCACCACCATACCAGTGTCCTGATCACGCTACACCAGCGTCCTGATCACCGCCATACCAGCGTCCTGATCACCACCATACCAGTGTCCTGATCAACGCCATACCAGTGTCCTGATCACCGCCATACCAGTGTCCTGATCACCACCATACCAGTGTCCTGATCATCACCATACCAGTGTCCTCATCACCACCATACCAGTGTCCTGATCACTGCCATACCAGCGTCCTCATCACCGCCATCCCTGCATCCTGATCACCGCCATACCAGCATCCTGATCACCGCCATACCAGTGTCCTGATCACCCCCATACCAGTGTCCTGATCACAGCCGTACCAGTGTCCTGATCACCACCATACCAGTGTCCTGATCACCACCATACCAGTGTCCTGATCACCACCATACCAGTGTCCTGATCACAGCCATACCAGTGTCCTGATCACCGCCATACCAGTGTCCTGATCACCGCCATACCAGTGTCCTTAACATCACCATACCAGTGTCCTGATCACCACCATACCAGTGTCCTGATCACCGCCATACTAGTGTCCTGATCACCACCATACCAGTGTCCTGATCACCCCCATACCAGTGTCCTGATCACCGCCATACCAGTGTCCTGATCACCACCATACCAGTGTCCTGATCACCACCATACCAGTGTCCCGATCACCACCATGCCAGTGTCCTGATCACCCCCATACCAGTGTCCTGATCACCACCATACCAGTGTCCTGATCACCACCATACCATTGTCCCGATCACCACCATACCAGTGTCCTGATCACCACCATACAGTGTCCTGATCACCGCCATACCAGTGTCCTGATCATCCCCATACCAGTGTCCTGATCGCCGCCATACCAGTGTCCTGATCACCGCCATACCAGCGTCCTGATCACCGCCATACCAGTGTCCTGATCACCACCATACCAGTGTCCTGATCACCGCTATACCAGTGTCCTGATCACCGCTATACCAGTGTCCTGATCACCAACATACAGTGTCCTGATCACCACCATACCAGTGTGCTGATCACCACCATACCAGTGTCCTGATCACCACCATACCAGTGTCCTGATCATCACCATACCAGTGTCCTGATCACCGCCATACCAGTGTCCTGATCACCGCCATACCAGTGTCCTGATCACCACCATACCAGTGTCCTGATCACCACCATACCATCAGGGCCGGTGCAACCACTAGGCAAACTAGGCAACCGCTTAGGGCGCACTTCTGCCTAGGAGCGCCCGGCCACTGGTTTCCCCCCATGTCTGCATGCTCTGCAGGCTGCATCATGTAACTAACTCAGTCTCAGGCAGCTGCTCCATCCAACCGGTAGTGTAATTAGAGGTGCAGTACAGCACTGGAGCCAGCGCTAGAGGAAGCAGAGCTGATGCTTCATGTATAGCGCCACCTCCTGTCACATGGGCAGGGAAAAGGGGGTGGAGTCAGGGGTGGAGCCAATGGGGACAGCAAAATGAGGTTTCGCCTAGGGTGGCAAAAATCCTTGCACCAGCCCTGCATACCATTGTCCTCATCAACTCCATACCAGTGTCCTGATCACCGCCATACCAGTGTCCTGATCACCGCCATACCAGTGTCCTGATCACCGCCATACCAGTGTCCTGATCACCGCCATACCAGTGTCCTCATCACCGCCATACCAGTGTCCTGATCACCCCCATACCATTGCCCTGATCACCTCCATACCAGTGTCCTGATCACCCCCATACCATTGCCCTGATCACCGCCATACCAGTGTCCTGATCACCGCCATACCAGTGTCCTGATCACCACCACACCAGTGTCCTGATCATCGCCATACCAGTGTCCTGATCACCACCATACCATTGTCCTGATCACCACTAATTTATTAAAAACCATACCAGTGTCCATGCCAGTGTCCTGATCACCACCATACCAGTGTCCTGATCACCACCTTACCAGTGTCCTGATCACCACTAATTTATTAATAACCATACCAGTGTCCATGCTAGTGTCCTGATCACCACCATACCAGTGTCCTGATCACCACCATACCAGTGTCCTGATCACCGCCATACAGTTTCCTGATCACCACCACACCAGTGTCCATACCAGTGTCCTGATCACCACTATACCAGTGTCCTGATCACCGCCATACAGTGTCCTGATCACCACCATACCAGTGTCCATACCAGTGTCCTGATCACCACCATACCAGTGTCCTGATCACCACCATACCAGTGTCCATACCAGTGTCTTGATCACCGCCATACCAGTGTCCATGCCAGTGTCCTGATCACCACCATACCAGTGTCCTGATCACCACCATACCAGTGTCCTGATCACCACCATACCAGTGTCCTGATCATCCCCATACCAGCATCCTGATCACCGCCGTACCAGTGTCCTGATCACCGCCATACCAGTGTCCTGATCACCACCATACCAGTGTCCTGATCACCACCATACCAGTGTCCTGATCACCACCATACCAGAGTCCTGATCACCACCATACCAGTGTCCTGATCACCACCATACCAGTGTCCTGATCACCACCATACCAGTGTCCTGATCATCACCATACCAGCGTCCTGATCACCACCATACCAGTGTCCTGATCATCCCCATACCAGCATCCTGATCACCACCATACCAGTGTCCTGATCACCACCATACCAGTGTCCTGATCACCACCATACCAGTGTCCTGATCACCACCATACCAGTGTCCTGATCACCACCATACCAGCGTCCTGATCACCACCATACCAGGGTCCTGATCACCACCATACCAGTGTCCTGATCGTCACCATACCAGTGTCCTGATCACCACCATACCAGTGTCCTGATCACCGCCATACCAGTGTCCTGATCACCGCCATACAGTTTCCTGATCACCACCATACCAGTGTCCATACAAGTGTCCTGATCACTGCCATACCAGTGTCCTGATCACCACCATACCAGTGTCCATGCCAGTGTCTTGATCACCACCATACCAGTGTCCATACCAGTGTCTTGATCACCACCATACCAGTGTCCATGCCAGTGTCCTGATCACCACTATACCAGTGTCCAGATCACCGCCATACAGTGTCCTGATCACCACCATACCAGTGTCCTGATCACCACTATACCAGTGTCCAGATCACCGCCATACAGTGTCCTGATCACCACCATACAGTGTCCTGATCACCACCATACCAGTGTCCATACCAGTGTCCTGATCACCACCATACCAGTGTCCTGATCACCACCATACCAGTGTCCTGATCACCACCATACCAGTGTCTTGATCACCGCCGTACCAGCGTCCATATCACCGCCATACCAGCATCCTGATCACTGTCATACCAGTGTCCTGATTACCACCATACCAGTGTCCATACCAGTGTCCTGATCACCGCCATACCAGTGTCCTGATCACCGCCATACCAGTGTCCCGATCACCACTATACCAGTGTCCTGATCACCCTGAAACCAGTGTCCTGATCACCCCCATAACAGTGTTCTGATCACAGCCATAGCAGTGTCCTGATCACCACTAAAGCAGTGTCCTGATCACCGCCATACCAGTGTCCTGATCACCGCCATACCAGTGTCCTGATCACCGCCATACCAGTGTCCTGATCACCACTATACCAGTGTCCTGATCACCACCATACCAGTGTCCTGATCATCACCATACCAGTGTCCTGATCACCACTATACCAGTGTCCTGATCACCACCATATCAGTGTCCGGATCATCATCATACCAGTGTCCTGATCACCACCATACCAGTGTCTTGATCACCGCCGTACCAGCGTCCTGATCACCGCCATACCAGCATCCTGATCACTGTCATACCAATGTCCTGATCATCACCATACCAGTGTCCTGATCACCACTATACCAGTGTCCTGATCACCACCATACCATTGTCCTGATCACCACCATACCAGTGTCCTGATCACCACCATACCAGTGGCCTTATGATCACCATACCAGTGTCCTGATCACCACCATACCAGTGTCCTGATCACCGCCATACCAGTATCCTGATCACTGCCACATCAGTGTCCTGATCACCACTAATTTATTAAAAAATGTTCTTTAATATTGTAAGGAATGTGTTGCCAATGACCACCCATCAATCCATTGAAAACAATATATTGGACACTTGCTTATTAGCCATACAGCACTGACATATACATTAAAACTTACACATATTTGGTGTCCCTGTACTTGGGAGAAAATAATTAAGTGAAAATATGGGGAATAGCATTATTTAATGCAAAATATATTGTTCATTATTCAAATAAATGCAACATCTTTTCACATTTTTCCATTTGTCAGCTTTGTTCTAGTTAAAAGCCTTATAGATGCAATAAAATCTTTGTAAAAAAATTATGGTTGGCAAAATAGTCATTTTTGAGGTTAATCAACGCATACTGAAACTGCTTTATTTGGTCTGTGGGTTACAATGACCCCCGGTCATGCAAGTGTAAGTACAACTACGAGCTCTTGACATGTTTACATTTATGAAAGGCATTACTGGACTTTTTAGTCAACTTAAAATTTTACAAATCTTACAATTTTAAAAGAGCGAACAAAAGTCCTGGATGGCTTAACTCCAATGTAAAAATGCATATAAATGCAAAGGAGAAGGCCTTCAAAAAATACAAGGTTGAGGGATCATAATCAGCATTCAGACTTTATAAAGAATGCAACAAGAAATGTAAGGGTGAAATAAGGATGGCTAAGATAGAACATGAAAGACACATAGCGGAGGAGAGCAAAAAAATCCCAAGAAATTCTTTAAGTATGTAAACAGTAAAAAAGGGAGGACAGACCATATTGGCCCCATAAAGAATGAGGAAGGACATCTGGTTACAAAGGATGGGGGAAGGTATTGAATTTATTCTTTTCCTCAGTCTTCACAACGGAATCAGGGAGCTTCAGTAACCAAAACTGCAGGAAGCACCTCCATGGTTAACAGAGGACAGAATTAAAATTAGACTTGAGAAACATAACATTAATAAATCACCGGGACCAGATGGCTTGCACCCGAGGTTACTTAGGGAGGTAATGGCAAGTAATTGCCAGACCATTGTTCCTAATTTTTACTGACAGTCTACTGACTGGAATGGTACCAGCTGATTGGAGAAAAGCCAATGTAGCACCAATATTTAAAAAGG